>NW_024471158.1:37500-82893 GCF_017639515.1 Carcharodon carcharias
CCCCAACACCCAACACCACATCCAGACACAGAGACTCACCAACAGACACACCCCAACACCCAACACCACACCCAGACACTGAGACTCACCAACAGAGACATATCCCAACACCCAACACCACACCCAGACACAGAGACTCACCAACAGAGACACACCCCAACACCCAACACCACACCCAGACACAGAGACTGACCAACAGAGACATATCCCAACACCCAACACCACACCCAGACACAGAGACTCACCAACAGAGACATATCCCAACACCCAACACCACACCCAGACACAGAGACTCACCAACAGAGACATATCCCAACACCCAACACCACACCCAGACACAGAGACTCACCAACAGAGACATATCCCAACACCCAACACCACACCCAGACACAGAGACTCACCAACAGACCCCCAACCCAACACCCAACACCACACCCAGACACAGAGACTGACCAACAGAGACATAACCCAACACCCAACACCACACCCAGACACAGAGACTGACCAACAGAGACACACCCCAACACCCAAAACCACACCCAGACACAGAGACTCACCAACAGAGACATATCCCAACACCCAACACCACACCCAGACACTGAGACTCACCAACAGAGACACACCCCAACACCCAACACCACACCCAGACACAGAGACTCACCAACAGACCCCCAACCCAACACCCAACACCACACCCAGACACAGAGACTCACCAACAGAGACATATCCCAACACCCAACACCACACCCAGACATAGAGACTGACCACCAGAGGCATATCCCAACACCCAACACCACACCCAGACACAGAGACTGACCAACAGAGACATATCCCAACACCCAACACCACACCCAGACACAGAGACTGACCAACAGAGAAATATCCCAACACCCAACACCACACCCAGACACAGAGACTCACCAACAGAGACATATCCCAACACCCAACACCACACCCAGACACAGAGACTCACCAACAGAGACATATCCCAACACCCAACACCACACCCAGACACAGAGACTGACCAACAGAGACATATCCCAACACGCAACAGCACACCCAGACACTGAGACTCACCAACAGAGACCTATCCCAACACCCAACACCACACCCAGACACAGAGACTGACCAACAGAGACATATCCCAACACCCAACACCGCACCCAGACACAGACACCCACCAACAGAGACATATCCCAACACCCAACACCACACCCAGACACAGAGACTGACCAACAGAGCCAGACACCATCCCTACCCTCAAAACGAATCCCACAGCCCCCTGCCAAAGCAAGTCCCCAACATAACCCAAGCGGGAACTCAAACCCTAATCCAGAGACAAAGCCAAATCTTAACGCTAACCCCAAGATGAAAAGCAAATCAAATCCTAAAATTAATACAAGCTTTCACACACACCGTAACCCAGAGCCAAAATCAAAGTGAAACGAAACCCTCAACGAAACCACAACCAATCGCTATGAGTAAACACTGAACAGAATGACTGACACTATATGA
Organism: Carcharodon carcharias; assembly: GCF_017639515.1. Taxonomy (NCBI): domain Eukaryota; kingdom Metazoa; phylum Chordata; class Chondrichthyes; order Lamniformes; family Lamnidae; genus Carcharodon; species Carcharodon carcharias. The sequence goes on from NW_024471158.1 coordinate 39,016, forward strand.
ATGAATAGGAACAGATTCGGTTATGTTCGAATTCACTGATATATGAGGGAATGGGAAGGTGTTTTGGTGCGTTGGGGTTGTGTACAGTGGGAGTGAACGGGAAGGGGTTTGGGTCCATTGGGATTGTGTACAGTGGGAGTGAACGGGAAGAGGTTTGTGTCCATTGGGATTGTGTACAGTGGGAGTGAACGGGAAGGGGTTTGGGTCCATTGGGATGGTGTACAGTGGGAGTGAACGGGAAGGGGTTTGGGATTGGGATTGTGTACAGTGGGAGTGAACAAGAAGGGGTTTGGGCATTGGGATTGTGTACAGTGGGAGTGAACGGGAAGGGGTTTGGGTCCATTGGGATTGTGTACAGTGGGAGTGAACGGGAAGGGGTTTGGGTCCATTGGGATTGTGTACAGTGGGAGTGAACAGGATGGAGTTTGGCTCCATTGGGATTGTGTACAGTGGGAGTGAACGGGAAGGGGTTTGGGATTGGGATTGTGTACGGTGGGAGTGAACGGGAAGGGGTTTGGGATTGGGATTGTGTACAGAGGGAGTGAACGGGAAGGGGTTTGGGTCCATTGGGATTGTGTACAGTGGGAGTGAACGGGAAAGGGTTTGGGTACATGGGGATTGTGTACGGTGGGAGTGAATGGGAAGGGGTTTGGGTCCATTGGGATTGTGTACAGTGGGAGTGATAGGGAAGGGGTTTGGGTCCATTGGGATGGTGTACAATGAGAGTGAACGGGAATGGGTTTGGGTCCATTGGGATTCTGTACATTGAGAGTGAATGGGAAGGAGTTTAGGTCCATTGGGATTGTGTACATTGGAGTGAATTGGAAGGGGTTTGGGTCCATTGTGATTGTGTACAGTGGGAGTGAACAGGAAGGGGTTTGGGTCCATTGGGATTGTGTACAGTGAGAGTGAACAGGAAGGGGTTTGGGTCCATTGGGATTGTGTACAGTGGGAGTGAACGGGAAGGGGTTTTGGTCCATTGGGATTGTGTACAGTGGGAGTGAACGGGAAGGGTTTGTGTCCATTGGGATTGTGTACAGTGGGAGTGAACGGGAAGGGATTTGAGTCCATTGGGATTGTGTACAGTGGGAGTGAACAGGAAGGGGTTTGGGTCCATTGGGATTGTGTACAGTGGGAGTGAATGGGAAGGGTTTCGGGTCCATTGGGATTGTGTACGGTGGGAGGGAACAGGAAGGGGTTTGGGTCCATTAGGATTGTGTACAGTGGGAGTGAACGGGAAGGGGTTTGGGATTGGGATTGTGTACAGTGGGAGGGAACAGGAAGGGGTTTGGGTCCATTGGGATTATATTTAATGGGAGTGAATGGGAAAGGGTTTGGGTCCATTGGGATTGTGTACACTGGGAGTGAACGGGAAGGAGTTTGGGTCCATTGGGATTGTGTACAGTGGGAGTGAACGAGAAGGGGTTTGGGATTGGGATTGTGTACAGTGGGAGTGAACGGGAATGGGTTTGGGTCCATTGGCATTGTGTACAGTGAGAGTGAATTGGAAGGGGTTTGGGTCCATTGGGATTGTGTACAGTGAGAGTGAACGGGAAGGGGTTTGGATCCATTGGGATTGTGTACAGTGGGAGTGAAAGGGAATGGGTTTGGGTCCATTGGGATTCTGTACATTGAGAGTGAATGGGAAGGAGTTTAGGTCCATTGGGATTGTGTACATTGGGAGTGAATTGGAAGGGGTTTGGGTCCATTGTGATTGTGTACAGTGGGAGTGAACAGGAAGGGGTTTGGGTCCATTGAGATTGTGTACAGTGAGAGTGAACAGGAAGGGGTTTTGGTCCATTGGGATTGTGTACAGTGGGAATGAACAGGAAGGGGTTTGGGTCCATTGGGATTGTGTAAAGTGGGAGTGAATGGGAAGGGGTTTGGGTCTATTGGGATTGTGTACGGTGGGAGGGAACAGGAAGGTGTTTGGGTCCATTAGGATTGTGTACAGTGGGAGTGAACGGGAAGGGGTTTGGGATTGGGATTGTGTACAGTGGGAGGGAACAGGAAGGGGTTTGGGTCCATTGGGATTATATATAATGGGAGTGAATGGGAAAGGGTTTGGGTCCATTGGGATTGTGTACACTGGGAGTGAACGGGAAGGAGTTTGGGATTGGGATTGTGTACGGTGGGAGTGAACGGGAAGGGGTTTGGGATTGGGATTGTGTACAGTGGGAGTGAAAGGAAAGGGGTTTGGGATTGGGATTGTGTACAGTGGGAGTGAACGGGAAGGGGTTTGGGTCCATTGGGATTGTGTACAGTGGGAGTGAACGGGAAGGGGTTTGGGATTGGGATTGTGTACGGTGGGAGTGAACGGGAAGGGGTTTGGGATTGGGATTGTGTACAGAGGGAGTGAACGGGAAGGGGTTTGGGTCCATTGGGATTGTGTACAGTGGGAGTGAACGGGAAAGGGTTTGGGTCCATGGGGATTGTGTACGGTGGGAGTGAATGGGAAGGGGTTTGGGTCCATTGGGATTGTGTACAGTGGGAGTGATAGGGAAGGGGTTTGGGTCCATTGGGATGGTGTACAATGAGAGTGAACGGGAATGGGTTTGGGTCCATTGGGATTCTGTACATTGAGAGTGAATGGGAAGGAGTTTAGGTCCATTGGGATTGTGTACATTGGGAGTGAATTGGAAGGGGTTTGGGTCCATTGTGATTGTGTACAGTGGGAGTGAACAGGAAGGGGTTTGGGTCCATTGGGATTGTGTACAGTGAGAGTGAACAGGAAGGGGTTTGGGTCCATTGGGATTGTGTACAGTGAGAGTGAACAGGAAGGGGTTTTGGTCCATTGGGATTGTGTACAGTGGGAGTGAACGGGAAGGGTTTGTGTCCATTGGGATTGTGTACAGTGGGAGTGAACGGGAAGGGATTTGAGTCCATTGGGATTGTGTACAGTGGGAGTGAACAGGAAGGGGTTTGGGTCCATTGGGATTGTGTACAGTGGGAGTGAATGGGAAGGGGTTTGGGTCTATTGGGATTGTGTACGGTGGGAGGGAACAGGAAGGGGTTTGGGTCCATTAGGATTGTGTACAGTGGGAGTGAACGGGAAGGGGTTTGGGATTGGGATTGTGTACAGTGGGAGGGAACAGGAAGGGGTTTGGGTCCATTGGGATTATATTTAATGGGAGTGAATGGGAAAGGGTTTGGGTCCATTGGGATTGTGTACACTGGGAGTGAACGGGAAGGAGTTTGGGTCCATTGGGATTGTGTACAGTGGGAGTGAACGAGAAGGGGTTTGGGATTGGGATTGTGTACAGTGGGAGTGAACGGGAATGGGTTTGGGTCCATTGGCATTGTGTACAGTGAGAGTGAATTGGAAGGGGTTTGGGTCCATTGGGATTGTGTACAGTGAGAGTGAACGGGAAGGGGTTTGGATCCATTGGGATTGTGTACAGTGGGAGTGAAAGGGAATGGGTTTGGGTCCATTGGGATTCTGTACATTGAGAGTGAATGGGAAGGAGTTTAGGTCCATTGGGATTGTGTACATTGGGAGTGAATTGGAAGGGGTTTGGGTCCATTGTGATTGTGTACAGTGGGAGTGAACAGGAAGGGGTTTGGGTCCATTGAGATTGTGTACAGTGAGAGTGAACAGGAAGGGGTTTTGGTCCATTGGGATTGTGTACAGTGGGAATGAACAGGAAGGGGTTTGGGTCCATTGGGATTGTGTAAAGTGGGAGTGAATGGGAAGGGGTTTGGGTCTATTGGGATTGTGTACGGTGGGAGGGAACAGGAAGGTGTTTGGGTCCATTAGGATTGTGTACAGTGGGAGTGAACGGGAAGGGGTTTGGGATTGGGATTGTGTACAGTGGGAGGGAACAGGAAGGGGTTTGGGTCCATTGGGATTATATATAATGGGAGTGAATGGGAAAGGGTTTGGGTCCATTGGGATTGTGTACACTGGGAGTGAACGGGAAGGAGTTTGGGTCCATTGGGATTGTGTACAGTGGGAGTGAACGAGAAGGGGTTTGGGATTGGGATTGTGTACAGTGGGAGTGAACGGGAAGGGGTTTGGGTCCATTGGCATTGTGTACAGTGAGAGTGAATGGGAAGGGGTTTGGGTCCATTGGGATTGTGTACAGTGGGAGTGAACGGGAAGGGGTTTGGGTCCATTGGGATTGTGTACAGTGGGAGTGAAAGGGAAGAGGTTTGGTTCCATTGGGATTGTGTAAGTGGGAGTGAATGGGAAGGGATTTGGGTCCATTGGGATTGTGCACAGTGGGAGTGAAAGGGAAGGGGTTTGGCTCCATTAGGATTGTGTACAGTGAGAGTGAAAGGGAAGAGGTTTGGGTCCATTGGGATTGTGTACAGTGGGAGTGAAAGGGAAGGGGTTTGGGTCCATTGGCATTGTGTACAGTGAGAGTGAATGGGAAGGGGTTTGGGTCCATTGGGATTGTGTACAGTGGGAGTGAACGGGAAGGGGTTTGGGTCCATTGGGATTGTGTACAGTGGGAGTGAAAGGGAAGAGGTTTGGTTCCATTGGGATTGTGTAAGTGGGAGTGAATGGGAAGGGATTTGGGTCCATTGGGATTGTGCACAGTGGGAGTGAAAGGGAAGGGGTTTGGCTCCATTAGGATTGTGTACAGTGAGAGTGAAAGGGAAGAGGTTTGGGTCCATTGGGATTGTGTACATTGGGAGTGAAAGGGAAGGGGTTTGGGTCCATTGGGATTGTGTACAGTGGGAGTCAACGGGAAGGGTTTTGGGTCCATTGGGATTGTGTACAGTGGGAGTGAACAGGAAGGGGTTTGGTTCCACTGGGATTGTGTACTGTGGACATTAAAATGAAGTGGTTTGGGCCCAATCAGGTTGGGTTCAATAATGCTCAGGGCTGATGTGTTTAACACTTCAATTTACTTCTTATAGGGTCAAACATGGTTCAAAAATTTAGAGAATTCTTTGCACCTATGAGTGAGTACCTGAGAATTAAAGCATTGTCATTCTTGTATATTCCAAGAAGCTCTCCATCAAACACTCCCAGGACAGGTACAGCATGGGGTGAGATACAGAGTAAAGCTCCCTCTACACTGTCCCCATCAAACACTCCCAGGACAGGTACAGCATGGGGTTAGATACAGAGTAAATCTCCCTCTACACCGTCCCCATCAAACACTCCCAGGACAGGTACAGCACGGGGTTAGGATACAGAGTAAATCTCCCTCTACACCGTCCCCATCAAACACTCCCAGGACAGGTACAGCACAGGGTTAGATACAGGGTAATGCTCTCTCCACACTCTCGATGTATACCACTCCCAGGACAGTTTGCCGGTGTGCGAGTGAGGTTTTGCGAGTTTGGATGTTCAATCTTTTACAGAATGTGGCTCATCACTCTCCTCACCCCGGTGTTCAGATGGTCAGTCCAGTAACCATTTCCATATCTGCAAGGAGAAGGGCTGCTGCTTTGCCAATTATACTTGTTACAAGAAAACCATTAACCGTAAGTATGAGTGAATACCAGACAGCCACACAGCCAGTGCCAGTACTGAGGGAGTGCTGCACTGTCGGAGTGTAGAAATTCTATCTGCACTCTCGGGTCGTCTCATCCTCCAGTTCAAATCCCTCCCTCACCCCCTCCCTCCCTATCTCTGTAACCTCCTCCAGCCCCTACAATTCTCATCCTCCTGATCAAATCCCTCCCTCACCCCCTCCTTCCCTATCTCTGTAACCTCCTCCAGCCCCTACAATTCTCATCCTCCTGTTCAAATCCCTCCCTCACCCCCGCGTTGGGTCCGGGTGTCGTGGGTGGGTCCGGGTGTCGGGGGTGGGGTGAGGGGGTGGGTGCGGGTGTCGGGGGTGGGGTGAGGGGGTGGGGTGAGGGGGTGGGTGCGGGTGTCGGGGGTGGGTCCGGGTGTCGGGGGTGGGGTGAGGGGGTTGGGTCCGGGTGTCGGGGGTGGGGTGAGGGGGTGGGTGCGGGTGTCGGGGGTGGGGTGAGGGGGTGGGGTGAGGGGGTGGGTGCGGGTGTCGGGGGTGGGGTGAGGGGGTGGGGTGAGGGGGTGGGTGCGGGTGTCGGGGGTGGGGGTGAGGGGGTGGGTGCGGGTGTCGGGGGTGGGGTGAGGGGGTGGGTCCGGGTGTCGGGGGTGGGTCCGGGTGTCGGGGTGGGTCCGGGTGTCGGGGGTGGGGCCGGGTGTCGGGGGTGGGGTGAGGGGGTGGGTCCGGGTGTCGGGGGTGGGGTGAGGGGCTGGGTCCGGGTGTCGGGGGTGGGTCCGGGTGTCGGGGCTGGGTCCGGGTGTCGGGGGTGGGTCCGGGTGTCGGGGGTGGGTCCGGGTGTCGGGGGTGGGGTGAGTGGGTGGGTGCGGGTGTCGGGGGTGGGGTGAGTGGGTGGGTGCGGGTGTCGGGGGTGGGGTGAGGGGGTGGGTCCGGGTGTCGGGGGTGGGTCCGGGTGTCGGGGGTGGGTCCGGGTGTCGGGGGTGGGGTGAGTGGGTGGGTGCGGGTGTCGGGGGTGGGGTGAGGGGCTGGGTCCGGGTGTCGGGGGTGGGTCCGGGTGTCGGGGGTGGGTCCGGGTGTCGGGGGTGGGTCCGGGTGTCGGGGGTGGGGTGAGGGGGTGGGTGCGGGTGTCGGGGGTGGGTCCGGGTGTCGGGGGTGGGGTGAGGGGGTGGGTCCGGGTGTCGGGGGTGGGGTGAGGGGGTTGGGTGCGGGTGTCGGGGGTGGGTCCGGGTGTCGGGGGTGGGGTGAGGGGGTGGGTGCGGGTGTCGGGGGTGGGGTGAGGGGGGTGGGTGCGGGTGTCGGGGGTGGGGTGAGGGGGTTGGGTGCGGGTGTCGGGGGTGGGTCCGGGTTTCGGGGGTGGGGTGAGGGGGTGGGTGAGGGGGTGGGTCCGGGTGTCGGGGGTGGGTCCGGGTGTCGGGGGTGGGGTGAGGGGGGTGGGTGCGGGTGTCGGGGGTGGGGTGAGGGGGGTGGGTGCGGGTGTCGGGGGTGGGGTGAGGGGGTGGGTCCGGGTGTCGGGGGTGGGTCCGGGTGTCGGGTGAGAGGTCGGATGCGGGGTGAGGGGTCAGGGGTTGGGTGAGGGGTCAGGGATTGGGGTCAGGGGGTCGGGAGTGGTTTGTGGGTGGGTGTGGGGTGAGAGGGTGGGGGTGAGGGGGTGGGGGTGAGAGGGTGGGGGTGAGGGGGTGGGGGTCGGGGTGTCGGGGGTGGGGGTGAGAGGGTGGGGGTGAGAGGGTGGGGGTGAGAGGGTGGGGGTGAAGGGGTGTGGGTGAGGGTGAGGGTGGGGGTGAGGGGGTGGGGGTCGGGGTGTCGGGGGTGGGGGTGAGAGGGTGGGGGTGAGGGTGTGTGGGTGAGGGTGAGGGTGGGGGTGAGGGGGTGGGGGTGGGGGTGAGGGGGTGGGGGTGGGGGTGAGAGGGTCGGGGTGTCGGGGGTGGGGGGTGAGAGGGTGGGGGTGAGAGGGTGGGGGTGAGGCGGTGGGGGTGAGGGGGTGGGGGTGAGAGGGTGGGGGTGAGGCGGTGGGGGTGAGGGGGTGGGGGTGCGAGGGTGGGGGTGAGAGGGTGGGGGTGAGGCGGTGGGGGTGAGGGGGTGGGGGTGAGGGGGTGGGGGTGGGGGTGAGAGGGTGGGGGTGAGAGGGTGGGGGTGAGGCGGTGGGGGTGAGAGGGTGGGGGTGAGGGGGTGGGGGTGGGGGTGAGGCGGTCGGGGTGAGGCGGTGGGGTGGGGTGAGGGGGTGGGGGTGAGGGGTGGGGGTGAGAGGGTGGGGGTGAGGGGGTGGGGGTGAGAGGGTGGGGGTGAGGGGGTGGGGGTGAGGGTGGGGGTGAGAGGGTGGGGGTGAGAGGGTGGGGGTGAGAGGGTGGGGGTGAGGGTGGGGGTGAGAGGGTGGGGGTGAGAGGGTGGGGGTGAGGCGGTGGGGGTGAGGGGGTGGGGGTGAGGGGGTGGGGGTGAGGGGGTGGGGGTGAGGGTGGGGGTGAGAGGGTGGGGGTGAGGGTGGGGGTGAGAGGGTGGGGGTGAGTGTGGGGGGTGAGGGTGGGGGTGAGGGTGGGGGTGAGGGGGTGGGGGTGCGGGTGGGGGTGAGGGTGTGGGGGTGAGAGGGTGGGGGTGAGGGTGTGGGGGTGAGAGGGTGGGGGTGAGAGGGTGAGGGTGTCGGGGGTGGGGGTGAGGGTGTCGGGGGTGGGGGTGAGGGGGTGGGGGTGAGGGGGTGGGGGTGAGGGGGTGGGGGTGAGAGGGTGGGGGTGAGGGGGTGGGGGTGAGAGGGTGGGGGTGAGGGGGTGGGGGTGAGGGTGGGGGTGAGGGTGTGGGGGTGAGAGGGTGGGGGTGAGGGTGTGGGGGTGAGAGGGTGGGGGTGAGAGGGTGAGGGTGTCGGGGGTGGGGGTGAGGGTGTCGGGGGGTGGGGGTGAGGGGGTGGGGGTGAGGGGGTGGGGGTGAGGGGGGTGGGGGTGAGAGGGTGGGGGTGAGGGGGTGGGGGTGAGAGGGTGGGGGTGAGAGGGTGGGGTTGAGGGTGTGGGGGTGAGAGGGTGGGGGTGAGAGGGTGGGGGTGAGGGTGTGGGGGTGAGAGGGTGGGGGTGAGGGGGTGGGGGTGGGGGGGTGGGGGTGGGGGTGAGAGGGTGGGGGTGAGAGGGTGGGGGTGAGGGTGTGGGGGTGAGAGGGTGGGGGTGAGAGGGTGGGGGTGAGAGGGTGGGGGTGAGGCGGTGGGGGTGAGAGGGTGGGGGTGAGAGGGTGGGGTTGAGGGTGGGGGTGAGAGGGTGGGGGTGAGGGTGGGGGTGAGGGGGTGGGGGTGAGGGGGTGTGGGTGTGGGTGTCGGGTGTGGGGGTGAGGGGGTGGGTGTGAGGGGGTGGGGGTGAGAGGGTGGGGGTGAGAGGGTGGGGGTGAGAGGGTGGGGGTGAGGTGGTGGGGGTGAGAGGGTGGGGGTGAGGGTGTGGGGGTGAGAGGGTGGGGGTGAGAGGGTGGGGGTGAGGGGGTGGGGGTGAGGGTGGGGGTGAGGTGGTGGGGGTGAGAGGGTGGGGGTGAGGGTGTGGGGGTGAGAGGGTGGGGGTGAGGGGGTGGGGGTGAGGGGGTGGGGGTGAGAGGGTGGGGGTGAGAGGGTGGGGGTGAGGGGGTCGGGGGTGGGGGTGAGGGGGGTGGGGGTGAGAGGGTGGGGGGTGAGAGGGTGGGGGTGAGGGGGTGGGGGTGAGGGGGTGGGGGTGAGAGTTTGGGGGTGAGAGGGTGGGGGTGAGAGGGTGGGGGTGAGGGTGTGGGGGGTGAGAGGGTGGGGGTGAGGGGGGTGGGGGTGAGAGGGTGGGGGTGAGAGGGTGGGGGTGAGGGTGTGGGGGTGAGGGTGTGGGGGTGAGGGGGTGGGGGTGAGAGGGTGGGGGTGAGAGGGTGGGGGTGAGATGGTGGGGGTGAGGGGGTGAGGGGGTGGGGGTGAGGGAGTGGGGGTGAGGGTGTCAGGGGTGGGGGTGAGAGGGTGAGGGGGTGAGGGGGTGGGGGTGAGGGGGTGGGGGTGAGGGTGTCGGGGGTGGGGGTGAGCGGGTGAGGGGGTGGGGGTGAGAGGGTGGGGGTGAGGGGGTGGGGGTGAGAGGGTGGCGGTGAGAGGGTGGGGGTGAGAGGGTGGGGGTGAGGGTGTCGGGGGTGGGGGTGAGAGGGTGGGGGTGAGGTGGTGGGGGTGAGGTGGTGGGAGTGAGAGGGTGGGGGTGAGAGGGTGGGGGTGAGAGGGTGGGGGTGAGAGGGTGGGGGTGAGGGGGTGTGGGTGAGAGGGTGGGGGTGAGAGGGTGGGGGTGAGAGGGTGGGTTTGAGGGGGTGGGGTTGAGGGGGTGGGGGTGAGAGGGTGGGGGTGAGAGGGTGGGGGTGAGGGTGTCGGGGGTGGGGGTGAGAGGGTGGGGGTGAGAGGGTGGGGGTGAGAGGGTGGGGGTGGGGGTGAGAGGGTGGGGGTGAGAGGGTGGGGGTGAGGGGGTGGGGGTGGGGGTGAGAGGGTGGGGGTGAGAGGGTGGGGGTGAGGGTGTCGGGGGTGGGGGTGAGGGGGTGGGGGTGAGGGGGTGGGGGTGAGAGGGTGGGGGTGAGAGGGTGGGGGTGAGGGGGTGGGGTTGAGGGGGTGGGGGTGAGAGGGTGGGGGTGAGAGGGTGGGGGTGAGGGGGTGGGGTTGAGGGGGTGGGGGTGAGAGGGTGGGGGTGAGGGGGTGGGGGTGAGAGGGTGGGGGTGAGGGGGTGGGGGTGAGAGGGTGGGGGTGAGAGGGTGGGGGTGAGGGGGTGGGGGTGAGAGGGTGGGGGTGAGAGGGTGGGGGTGAGAGGGTGGGGGTGAGGGGGTGGGGGTGAGAGGGTGGGGGTGAGAGGGTGGGGTTGAGGGGGGTGAGGGTGTCGGGGGTGGGGGTGAGAGGGTGGGGGTGAGAGGGTGGGGGTGAGGGTGTCGGGGGTGGGGGTGAGAGGGTGGGGGTGAGGGGGTGGGGTTGAGGGGGTGGGGGTGAGGGGGGTGGGGGTGAGAGGGTGGGGGTGAGGGGGTGGGGTTGAGGGGGTGGGGGTGAGGGGGTGGGGGTGAGAGGGTGGGGGTGAGGGTGTCGGGGGTGGGGGTGAGAGGGTGGGGGTGAGGGGGTGGGGTTGAGGGGGTGGGGGTGAGGGGGTGGGGTTGAGGGGGTGGGGGTGAGGGGGTGGGGGTGAGAGGGTGGGGGTGAGAGGGTGGGGGTGAGAGGGTGGGGGTGAGGGGGTGGGGGTGAGAGGGTGGGGGTGAGAGGGTGGGGGTTAGAGGGTGGGGGTGAGAGGGTGGGGGTGAGAGGGTGGGGGTTAGAGGGTGGGGGTGAGAGGGTGGGGGTTAGAGGGTGGGGGTGAGAGGGTGGGGGGTGAGAGGGTGGGGGTGAGGGTGGGGGTGAGAGGGTGGGGGTGAGAGGGTGGGGGTGGGGGGTGGGGAGGGGGAAGGGGCTGTATGAGGGTCTCTCTCTCTCTCTCTCTCTCTCTCTGTCTCTCTCTCTCCCTGTGCAGAGGAGAAGATGATGCTCAGCTATGGCATCCTAACCTGCATCGCGGTGTTGGTCACTGCCAGCACCTGCAGCTTTTTATACATCCGGTAAGTTCCACCCCCACCCCCTCCCCACCCGTCTCACCCCCAACCCCGACACCACCCCCCCCCCCACCCCCCCACACCGCCTTTCACCCACGATGGAGGGGGAGAGCGCCAGGGCAGCTGCTGGGGGTCACACAGTTATTCGCCGATAGCCTCGAACCCGCCCTCGAGGCAACGCACGGGAGCGGGTCACCAGCACCATCTCTCACCGAGCCACAGCGAGGGAGGTGTACGGGACCGAGGGTGGGAGGTAGAGAGGTGGGTGGGGGGGGGGGGGGGTGGTGGTGGGGGGGGAAGGCAGGGATAGAGAGAGAGAGAGAGAGAGGGTTGGGTGGCAGAGAGAGAGAGAGAGGGATACAGAGAGACAGACGGAGACAGAGAGAGAGGGAGAGAAGGGGGGACAGAGGGAGAGAGAGTGAGAGACAGAGAGATAACGAGAGACAGAGAGAGAGAGACAGAGTGAGAGAGAGAAACAGAGAGAGAGAGAGACAAAAAGAGAGAGAGGAAGACAGAGAGAGAGAGAGAGACAGAGACAAGGAGAGAGACAGAGAGAGAGAGAGACAGAGAGAGAGACAGAGAGAGAGAGAGACAGAGACAAGGAGAGAGACAGAGAGAGAGAGAGACAGAGAGAGAGACAGAGAGAGAGAGAGACAGAGAGAGAGACAGAGAGAGAGACAGAGAGAGAGACAGAGAGAGAGAGAGACAGAGAGAGAGACAGAGAGAGAGAGAGACAGAGAGAGAGACAGAGAGAGAGAGAGACAGAGAGAGAGACAGAGAGAGAGAGAGACAGAGAGAGAGACAGAGAGAGAGACAGAGAGAGAGACAGAGAGAGAGAGAGACAGAGAGAGAGACAGAGAGAGAGAGAGACAGAGAGAGAGACAGAGAGAGAGAGAGACAGAGAGAGAGACAGAGAGAGAGACAGAGAGAGAGACAGAGAGAGAGACAGAGAGAGAGAGAGACAGAGAGAGAGACAGAGAGAGAGACAGAGAGAGACAGAGAGAGAGACAGAGAGAGAGACAAGGAGGGAGAGAGGTTGAGTGAGGGAATCCCAGAGCTGAGCCTCCTCCTCCCCCTCCACCAGGCAGCTGAAGGCCCAGCCACCAATGGTGGAGCGATGGGAATCGGGGGAGGCTCGAGAGGCCGGGATCGGGGGAGCACAGAGATCTCGGAGGGTTGTGGGAGGTTCCAGAGATAGGGGGGGAGGGGGTGAGGGAGGGATTTGAACAGGAGGATGAGTATTGTAGGGGTTGGAGGAGGTTACAGAGATAGGGAGGGAGGGGGTGAGGGAGGGATTTGAACAGGAGGATGAGTATTGTAGGGGTTGGAGGAGGTTACAGAGATAGGGAGGGAGGGGGTGAGGGAGGGATTTGAACAGGATGATGAGAATTGTAGGGGCTGGAGGAGGTTACAGAGATAGTGAGGGAGGGGGTGAGGGAGGGATTTGAACAGGAGGATGAGAATTGTAGGGGCTGGAGGAGGTTACAGAGATAGGGAGGGAGGGAGGGTGTGAGGGAGGGATTTGAACAGGAGGATGGGAAGTGTAGGGGCTGGAGGAGGTTACAGAGATAGTGAGGGAGGGGGTGAGGGAGGGAGTTGAACAGGAGGATGAGAGTTTGTTAATGGAGGTGTTGCCGGACTGGGAGCCGGTGTGGGGTCAGTGAGCACGGGGAGGGAGGTGAGGGTGGATCGGGACTTTGACGATATCGGTGAGTCCATCCTCGAGTTGTGGGGGAGGGGAACAGGGACAGCGGCACCCCAAATCCGAAATTCCAGACCATCCGGGTGTCTGTCCATCGCGTAATACCGCAAAGATCGGCCAATGGTGATGCAGGATGATATGGGAGTTCAGGAGGGCAGGGGTTATATCGGATAATGTCCCATACCGAGGACAGGGGGCCACAGAGTGCCGGAACCATTAGCCAATCTCCTCTGTGCCTTCTCCCATACAGGAACCTGAAACAACTGAGGGCAAAGACTCAGGAACTGGAATGTCTGGAGAGGAAGATGAATCAGATGTGTAGCGCTCAGCTCGAGGGCTGTATGAGCTGTGGGGTGAGAATCAATTCACAGTCTGTCTGTCTCTCTCTGTCTGTCTCGTTCGGTCTGACTCTGTCTGTCTCTCTCTCTCTCTGTCTCTCTCTCTCTCTCTGTCTCTCTCTCTGTCTCTATCTGTCTGTCTTTCTCTGTCTGTCTCTCTCTCTCTCTGTCTGTCTCTATCTGTCTGTTTCTCTCTCTGTCTGTCTCTCTCTCTCCCTCTCTCTCTGTCTCTCTCTCTGTCAGTCTCTCTCTCACTCTGTCTCACTCTCTCTCTGTCTGTCTCTCTCTCTCTCTGTCTCTCTCTCTGTCTGTCTGTCTCTCTCACTCTCTCTCTCTGTCTGTTTATCTCACTCTCTGTCTCACTCTGTCTCTCTGTCTGTCTCTCTCTCTCTGTCTGTCTCACTTTCTCTCTCTGTCTTTCTCTCTCTGTCTGTCTATCTCACTCTCCGTCTCATTCTCTCTCTGTCTCTCTCTCTCTCTCTGTCTGTCTCACTCTCTCTCTGTCTCACTCTCTCTCTCTCTATGTCTGTCTCTCTCTCTCTGTCTCTCTCTCTCTCTCTGTCTGTCTCACTCTCTCTCTCTCTGTCTCTCTCTCTCTCTGTCTGTCTATCTCACTCTCTGTCTCACTCTCTCTCTCTGTCTGTCTCTCTTTCTCTTTCTCTCTCTCTCTTTCTCTCTCTCTCAATCTCCAACTCACTCTGCATTTCTCTCTGTCTCTGGCTCTCTCTGTGTCTCTGTCTCTCTGTCTCTCTCTCTCTTTCTCCCTCTATCTCTCTCTGTCTGTCTCCCTCTGTCTCTCTCTCTCTGTGTCTCCCTCTGTCCCTCTCTCTTTCTCCCTCTGTCTCTCTCTGTTTGTCTCCCTCTGTCTCTCTCTCTCTCTCTCTGTCTCCCTCTGTCTCTCTGTCTGTCTCTATCTGTCTGTCTGTCTGTCTCTCTCTCTGTCTCTCTCTCTCTGTCTATCTCTCACTCTGTCTCACTCTCTCTGTCTGTCTGTCTCTCTCACTCTCTCTCTCTGTCGGTCTATCTCACTCTCTGTCTCACTCTCTCTCTCTATCCGTCTGTCTCTCTCTGTCTGTCTCACTCTCTCTGTCTCTCTCTCTGTCTGTCTCTCTCTGTCTGTCTATCTCACTCTCTGTCTCACTCTCTCTCTGTCTCTCTCTCTCTCTCTCTGTCTGTCTCACTCTCTCTCTCTGTCTGTCTCTATCTGTCTGTCTCTCTCTGTCTCTCTCTCTCTCTGTCTCTCTCTCTGTCTCTCTCTCACTCTGTCTGTCTATCTCACTCTCTGTCTCACTCTCTCTCTCTGTCTGTCTCTCTCTCTCTGTCTGTCTCACTCTCTCTGTCAGTCTATCTCACTCTCTGTCTCACTCTCTCTCTGTCTCTCTCTCTCTCTCTGTCTGTCTCTCTGTCTGTCTGTCTCTCTCTCTGTCTGTCTCACTCTCTCTCTGTCTCTCTCTCTCTGTCTGTCTATCTCACTCTCTGTCTCACTCTCTCTCTCTCTCTTTCTCTCTCTCTCTTTCTCTCTCTCTCAATCTCCAACTCAATCTGCATTTCTCTCTGTCTCTGGCTCTCTCTGTGTCTCTGTCTCTCTCTGTCTCTCTCTCTTTCTCCCTCTGTCTCTCTCTGTCTGTCTCCCTCTGTCTCTCTCTCTCTCTGTCTCCCTCTGTCTCTCTCTCTTTCTCCCTCTGTCTCTCTCTGTCTGTCTCCCTCTGCCTCTCTCTCTCTCTGTCTCCCTCTATCTCTCTCTCTGTTTGTCTCTATCTGTCTGTCTGTCTCTCTCTCTCTCTGTCTCTCTCTCTCTGTCTATCTCTCACTCTGTCTCTCTCTGTCTGTCTGTCTCTCTCACTCTCTCTCTCTGTCGGTCTATCTCACTCTCTGTCTCACTCTCTCTCTCTGTCTGTCTCTCTCTCTCTGTCTGTCTCACTCTCTCTGTCTGTCTCTCTCTCTGTCTCTCTCTCTCTCTGTCTCTCTCTCTCTCTGTCTATCTCTCACTCTGTCTCACTCTCGCTTTCTGTCTGTCTCTCTCTCTCTCTGTCTCTCTCTCTCTGTCTGTCTGTCTCTCTCACTCTCTCTCTCTGTCGGTCTATCTCACTCTCTGTCTCACTCTCTCTGTGTCTCTCTCTCTCTCTGTCTGTCTCTCTCTCTCTCTCTCTCTCTATCTGTCTCACTCTGTCTCTGTCTCTCTCTCTCTATCTGTCTATCTCACTCTCTGTCTCACTCTCTCTCTCTGTCTGTCTCTCTCGCTCTTTCTCTCTCTCTCTTTCTCTCTCTCTCAATCTCTATCTCACTCTGCATTTCTCTCTGTCTCTGGCTCTCTCTGTGTCTCTGTCTCCCTCTGTCTCTCTCTCTCTCTGTCTCCCTCTGTCTCTCTCTCTCTGTCTGTTTCTCTCTCTCTGTCTCTCTCTTGCTGTCTCACTGTGTGTGTCTCTCTCTCTGTCTCTCTCACTCACTCCGTCTCACACTCTCTCTCTCTCTGTCTCAATCTCTCTTTCTCTCTCTCTCAATCTCTATCTCTCTCTCTGCCTCTCTTTCTCCCTCTGTCTCTCATTCTCCCTCTCTCCCTGTCTCCCTTTCTGTGTCTCAAACTCTCCATCTCTCTCTCTGTATCAATTTCTCTTTCTCTCCCTCTCAATCTCTATCTCTCTCTCTCTCTGTATCTCTCTGTCTCAATTTCTCTTTCCCTCTCAATCTCTATCTCTCTCTCTGTCACTCTCTCAGTCAAACTGATTGACTCTCTCTCTCTCTTTCTGTCTCACGCTCTCCCTTTCTCTTTCTTGCTGGCCCTGTCTCGGTCTCTGTATTTGCCTCTTGCTGTCCCTCTCTCTCTCCCTCTCTCTCTTTCGCTCCCTTTCTCTGTCCCTCCTCACTCTCCCTGATTCTGCCTTGATTTCTCATTCTGCCTACCGCCCGCTCTCTCTCTGTCCCATTCCCCACCAGGCAAGGCACACCCCTCAATCTTACAAAATCATTGACCGCAACATTAAACTGAGGGAGTGCTGCACTGTCGGAGGGAGATGTATATACTCTAGGATTTGAGCTCCAGGCTGACACT
Organism: Carcharodon carcharias; assembly: GCF_017639515.1. Classification (NCBI taxonomy): domain Eukaryota; kingdom Metazoa; phylum Chordata; class Chondrichthyes; order Lamniformes; family Lamnidae; genus Carcharodon; species Carcharodon carcharias. The sequence goes on from NW_024471158.1 coordinate 55,045, forward strand.
CTTCCCGGTGCCAGTACTGAGGGGATGCTGTACTGCCGTAGGCAGAAATATATACTCTAGGATGTGATCGCTGTTACTTACGTTGCTCTCTTTTTTCCACAGCACTGAGATGTGTTCAGGCCTTCAGTGGCTGATGTTGGATTTCAGCAACAGGAACATGGTTGGGATATTGTACAGGGTGGACTGAATCATAAACTCCATGGCATTGTGTACAGTGAAATAAAATGAGTGGAATGTATTTAATCTTTCCTTTGATGTTCTGTGTTGTTGTATGAGGATTGAGTTCCTGGCATTGCGTAGAAACCCGTGAGGTGCTCTGCTTCAGTACAAACATTCATATAGCACCTTTAGCCCGAGACGCTTCATGGGAGTGAATGTCCAACACTGTCTGATCCCCAGCCACATGAGGGGATATTAGGGACAGGGACCCAAAACTCGATTAAAGAGGGAGGTTTTAGTGAGCTTCTTAAAGGACTGAGAGAGGCAGAGAGAGAGAGAGGGAGAGGGAGAAAGAGACAGAAAGAGATAGAGGGACAGAGGGAAAGAGAGGGAGACACAGAGAGAGATAGAGCGAGGCATTGAGAGACAGAGAGACAGACAGAGAGAGAGAAAGAGACAGAGAGAGATAGAGATAGAGAGAGAAGGGAGAGACAGAGATAGAGGGAGACAGATAGAGACAGAGGGAGAGCGAGAGAGTAACAGGCAGAAAGAGAGAAAGAGAGAGAAAGAGAAAGATTGAGAGAGAAAGATTGAGAAAGAAGAGAGAGAGAGACCGTGACAGGCAGAGAAAGAGAGAAGGAAAGAATGAGACAGAGAGACATAGAGACAGACAGAAAGAGAGAGAGAGACCTAGATGCAGAGATGAAGATGGAGAGATTGAGACAGAGAGATGAAGAGGGGCAGTTCGAGATGGAAATAGGTAGAGAATGAGGCAGACACTGAGATGGAGAGATGTAGGCAGAGGAATTGAGATGGAGAGATGGAAATGGAAAGAGAGAGAGAGAAAGAGATGGGATGTAGAAGTGTAGAAAGAGAGGTTGAGATGGAGCTGGAGAGAGAGAGAAGAGAGATAGAGAAAGAGATGAAGAGGTGTAGACATAGAGATTGAAATGGAGACGGAGAGAGAGATAGAGAAAGAAATGGAGAGATGTAGAAATGTAGAACAAGAGGTTGAGATGGAGAGATGGAGATAGAAATAGAGATAGAGAAAGAGCTGAAAAGGTGTAGACAGAGAGATTGAGACGTAGAGATGGGGGGAGAGAGAGAGAGAGACAGAGATGGAGAGATGTAGTTGGAGAGATTGAGACACAGAAATGGAGACGGGGGGAGAATGAGAGAGAGACAGAGATGGAGAGATGTAGATGGAGCGATTGACAGAAATGGAGATGGGGAGAGAGAGAGAGATAGATATATAGAAAGAGAGATGTAGATGGAAAGATTGAGATAGAGAGGCGGAGAGAGACAGAGACAGAGATGCAGATGCAGAGATTGAGACGGAGAGAGAGAGAGAGAGACAGGTATGGAGGAGGAGAGATGAAGACGGAGAGAATGAGATAGAGAGAGACAGATATGGAGATGGACAGAGGGAGGGAGATGAATACAGAGAGATGGAGATGGAGGGGGGGGGATGCAGACAGAGAGGTGGAGATGGAGAGAGGGAGGGAGATGCAGGCAGAGAGGTGGAGATGGAGAGAGGGAGGGAGATGGAGACAGAGAGATGGAGATGGAGATAGGGAGGGAGATGCAGACAGAGAGGTGGAGATGGAGAGAGGGAGGGAGGTGCAGACAGAGAGGTGGAGATGGAGATGGAGAGAGGGAGGGAGATGTAGACAGAGAGGTGGAGATGGAGAGAGGGAGGTGATGCAGACAGAGAGGTGGAGATGGAGAAACGGAGGGAGATGCAGACAGAGAGGTGGAGATGGAGAGAGGGAGGGAGATGCAGACAGAGAGGTGGAGATGGAGATAGGGAGGGAGATGCAGACAGAGAGGTGGAGATGGAGATAGGGAGGGAGATGCAGACAGAGAGGTGGAGATGGAGAGAGGGAGGGAGATGCAGACAGAGAGGTGGAGATGGAGATAGGGAGGGAGATGCAGACAGAGAGGTGGAGATGGAGAGAGGGAGGGAGATGCAGATTGAGAGATGGAGATGGAGAGAGGGAGGGAGATGCAGACAGAGAGGTGGAGATGGAGAGAGGGAGGGAGATGCAGACAGAGAGGTGGAGATGGAGAGAGGGAGGGAGATGTAGACAGAGAGGTGGAGATGGAGAGAGGGAGGGAGGTGCAGACAGAGAGGTGGAGATGGAGATGGAGAGAGGGAGAGAGATGCAGACAGAGAGGTGGCGATGGAGAGAGGGAGGGTGATGCAGACAGAGAGGTGGAGATGGAGAAACGGAGGGTGATGCAGACAGAGAGATGGAGATGGAGAGAGGGAGGGAGATGCAGACAGAGAGGAGCAGATGGAGAGAGGGAGGGAGATGCAGACAGAGAGGTGGAGATGGAGATGGAGAGAGGGAGAGAGATGCAGACAGAGAGGTGGCGATGGAGAGAGGGAGGGTGATGCAGACAGAGAGGTGGAGATGGAGAAACGGAGGGTGATGCAGACAGAGAGATGGAGATGGAGAGAGGGAGGGAGATGCAGACAGAGAGGTGGAGATGGAGATGGAGAGAGGGAGAGAGATGCAGACAGAGAGGTGGAGATGGAGAGAGAGAGGGAGATGCAATCAGAGAGGAGCAGATGGAGAGAGGGAGGGAGATGCAATCAGAGAGGTGGAGATGGAGAGATAGAGGGAGATGCAGACAGAGAGGTGGAGATGGATGGATAGAGGGAGTTGCAGACCGAGGGATGGAGATGGAGATGGAGGGAGGGAGGGAGGTAGGGAGTTGCAGACAGAGAGGTGGAGATGGAGAGAGGGAGGGAGATGCAGACAGAGAGATGGAGATGGAGAGAGGGAGGGAGATGCAGATGGAGAGATGGAGATGGAGAGAGGGAGGGAGATGCAGACAGAGATGTGGAGATGGAGATGGAGAGAGGGAGGGTGATGCAGACAGAGAGGAGGAGATGGAGAAACGGAGGGTGATGCAGACAGAGAGATGGAGATGGAGAGAGGAAGGGAGATGCAGACAGAGAGGAGCAGATGGAGAGAGGGAGGGTGATGCAATCAGAGAGGTGGAGATGGAGAGATAGAGGGAGATGCAGATAGAGAGGTGGAGATGGAGAGATATAGGGAGATGCAGATAGAGAGGTGGAGATGGAGAGATAGAGGGAGATGCAGATAGAGAGGTGGAGATGGAGAAACGGAGGGTGATGCAGACAGAGAGGTGGAGATGGAGAGAGAGAGGGAGATGCAGACAGAGAGTTGGAGATGGAGTGATATAGGGAGATGCAGACAGAGAGGTGGAGATGGATGGATAGAGGGAGTTGCAGACCGAGAGATGGAGATGGAGGGAGGGAGGGAGGTAGGGAGTTGCAGACAGAGAGGTGGAGATGGAGAGAGGGAGGGAGATGCAGATTGAGAGGTGGAGATGGAGAGAGGGAGGGAGATGCAGATTGAGAGATGGAGATAGAGAGAGGGAGGGAGATGCAGATAGAGAGATGGAGATGAAGAGAGGGAGGGAAATGCAGACGGAGAGGTGGAGATGGAGAGAGGGAGGGAGATGCAGAAAGAGAGATGGAGATGGAGAGAGGGAGGGAGATGCAGACAGAGAGGTGGAGTTGGAGAGTGGGAGGGAGATGCAGAGAGAGATGGAGATGGAGAGAGGGAGGGAGATGCAGATAGAGAGATGGAGATGGAGAGAGTGAGGGAGATGCAGATAAAGAGATGGAGATGGAGAGTGGGAGTGAGATGCAGACAGAGAGGTGGAGATGGAGAGATGGAGCGAGAAGCAGACAGAGAGGTGGAGATGGAGAGACGGAGGGTGATGCAGACAGAGAGATGGAGATGGAGAGAGGGAGTGAGATGCAGAGAGAGAGAGATGGAGATGGAGAGAGGGAGGGAGATGCAATCAGAGAGGTGGAGATGGAGAGAGAGAGGGAGATGCGGACAGAGAGGTGGAGATGGAGAGATATAGGGAGATGCAGACAGAGAGGTGGAGATGGATCGATAGAGGGAGTTGCAGACCGAGAGATGGAGATGGAGCGAGGTAGGGAGTTGCAGACAGAGAGGTGGAGATGGAGAGAGGGAGGGAGATGCAGATTGAGAGATGGAGATGGAGAGAGTGAAGGAGATGCAGACAGAGAGGTGGAGATGGAGAGAGGGAGGGAGATGCAGACAGAGAGAGGAGATGGAGAAACGGAGGGTGATGCAGACAGAGAGGTGGAGATGGAGAGAGGAAGGGAGATGCAGACAGAGAGGTGGAGTTGGAGAGAGGGAGGGAGATGCAGATTGAGAGATGGAGATGGAGAGAGTGAAGGAGATGCAGACAGAGAGGTGGAGATGGAGAGAGGGAGGGAGATGCAGATAGAGAGATGGAGATGGAGAGAGGGAGGGAGATTCAGATAGAGAGATGGAGATGGAGAGAGGGAGGGAGATGCAGACAGGGTCCTGGAGATGGAGAGAGGGAGGGAGATGCAGACAGGGACGTGGAGATGGAGAGGGGGAGGGAGATGCAGATTGAGAGATGGAGATGGAGAGAGGGAGGGAGATGCAGACAGGGTCCTGGAGATGGAGAGAGGGAGGGAGATGCAGACAGAGAGGTGGAGATGGAGAGTGGGAGGGAGATGCAGATTGAGAGATGGAGATGGAGAGTGGGTGGGAGATGCAGACAGGGACGTGGAGATAGAGAGAGGGAGGGAGATGCAGATTGAGAGATGGAGATGGAGAAAGGGAGGGAGATACAGACAGGGACGTGGAGATGGAGAGTGGGACGGAGATGCAGATGGAGAGGTAGAGATGGAGAGTGGGAAGGAGATGCACATTGAGAGATGGAGACAGAGAGTGGGAGGGAGATGCAGACAGGGACGTGGAGATGGAGAGAGGGAGGGAGATGCAGATTGAGAGATGGAGACAGAGAGTGGGAGGGAGATGCAGACAGGGACGTGGAGATGGAGAGTGGGAGGGAGATGCAGATTGAGAGATGGAGATGGAGAGAGGGAGGGAGATGCAGACAGGGACGTGGAGATGGAGAGAGGGAGGGAGATGCAGATTGAGAGGTGGAGATGGAGAGTGGGAGGGAGAAGCAGATTGAGAGATGGAGATGGAGAGAGGGAGGGAGATGCAGACAGGGACGTGGAGATGGAGAGAAGGAGGGAGATGCAGATTGAGAGGTAGAGATGGAGTGTGGGAAGGAGATGCACATTGAGAGATGGAGACAGACAGTGGGAGGGAGATGCAGACAGAGAGGTGGAGATGGAGAGTGGGAGGGAGATGCAGACAGAGAGGTGGAGATGGAGAGTGGGAGGGAGATGCAGATTGAGAGATGGAGATGGAGAGAGGGAGGGAGATGCAGATTGAGAGGTAGAGATGGAGAGTGGGAAGGAGATGCACATTGAGAGATGGAGACAGAGAGTGGGAGGGAGATGCAGACAGGGACGTGGAGATGGAGAGAGGGAGGGAGATGCAGATTGAGAGGTAGAGATGGAGAGTGGGAGGGAGATGCAGACAGGGACGTGGAGATGGAGAGAGGGAGGGAGATGCAGATTGAGAGGTAGAGATGGAGAGTGGGAGGGAGATGCAGACAGGGACGTGGAGATGGAGAGGGGGAGGGAGATGCAGACAGAGAGGTGGAGATGGAGAGTGGGAGGGAGATGCAGACAGAGAGATGGAGATGGAGAGAGGGAGGGAGATGCAGATTGAGAGATGGAGATGGAGAGAGGGAGGGAGATGCAGACAGAGAGGTAGAGATGGAGAGAGGGAGGGAGATGCAGACAGAGAGATGGAGATGGAGAGAGGGAGGGAGATGCAGATTGAGAGATGGAGATGGAGAGAGGGAGGGAGATGCAGACAGAGAGGTAGAGATGGAGAGAGGGAGGGAGATGCAGACAGAGAGATGGAGATGGAGAGTGGGAGGGAGATGCAGACAGGGACGTGGAGATGGAGAGTGGGAGGGAGATGCAGATTGAGAGATGGAGATGGAGAGAGGGAGGGAGATGCAGACAGGGACGTGGAGATGGAGAGAGGGAGGGAGATGCAGATTGAGAGATGGAGATGGAGAGTGGGAGGGAGATGCAGACAGGGACGTGGAGATGGAGAGAGGGAGGGAGATGCAGACAGGGACGTGGAGATGGAGAGAGGGAGGGAGATGCAGATTGAGAGGTAGAGATGGAGTGTGGGAAGGAGATGCACATTGAGAGATGGAGATGGAGAGAGGGAGGGAGATGCAGACAGAGAGGTGGAGATGGAGAGTGGGAGGGAGATGCAGACAGGGACGTGGAGATGGAGAGAGGGAGGGAGATGCAGATTGAGAGATGGAGATGGAGAGAGGGAGGGAGATGCAGATTGAGAGGTGGAGATGGAGAGAGGGAGGGAGATGCAGATTGAGAGGTGGAGATGGAGAGTGGGAGGGAGATGCAGACAGGGACATGGAGATGGAGAGTGGGAGGGAGATGCAGATTGAGAGGTAGAGATGGAGAGTGGGAAGGAGATGCACATTGAGAGATGGAGACAGAGAGTGGGAGGGAGATGCAGATTGAGAGATGGAGATGGAGAGAGGGAGGGAGATGCAGACAGGGACGTGGAGATGGAGAGTGGGAGGGAGATGCAGATTGAGAGATGGAGATGGAGAGAGGGAGGGAGATGCAGACAGGGACGTGGAGATGGAGAGAGGGAGGGAGATGCAGACAGAGAGGTAGAGATGGAGTGTGGGAAGGAGATGCACATTGAGAGATGGAGACAGACAGTGGGAGGGAGATGCAGATTGAGAGATGGAGATGGAGAGAGGGAGGGAGATGCAGACAGGGACGTGGAGATGGAGAGAGGGAGGGAGATGCAGATTGAGAGGTAGAGATGGAGAGTGGGAAGGAGATGCACATTGAGAGATGGAGACAGAGAGTGGGAGGGAGATGCAGACAGGGACGTGGACAGGTCATTTCCTGGCTGAAGCTGGGGGTGGTGGGAGCTGGGGGTATTTGTAATTTCCCGTGTAGCCTATGGAGCTCTATGTCACCATCAGGATTGTGAGGTCACACTCAGTCACTCCCCCACCCAAATCCCCTTTGGCAGGGTCACAACTCAGGCCATGAGGCACCTTTCAGATGAAACCCTCCACAATTTTCTCAAGGGCTTTCATTGGCATCCCAGCGACCAGGAGCAGCAGAGATATCAGCAGGGGCACCAGGAGTGAGGGCTGACTCCCCGGATGGTCTCCATGCCTACCAGTGTTCACCCACCCTTACTGACTCTGTCACTCTGCTTATTCCTCTTGAACATGGACCACCTGGGTGAGACTGACAGAGCAACAAGTCCAGCAGCCCTCCCCAGCGCCTTTCTTACCCCTCCCCTCGAGTGAGGTGGGGTGCTTTTAAGAGTTTAAAGGCGCTCCACACTCTATAATCCAGGCCGACACTCCCCCCCGGTGCCAGTACTGAGTGAGTGCTGCACTGTCGGAGGTGCTATCTTTCTGGATCAGGGCCGCCCCTGCCGCTGCAGGATGAAGATTGAGTTGGGGGGTGGAGATGCACTCTGCTCCGAGCGCTATTTTCTGACATCACTTTTCATTCTTGTGCTGACCCCACTCACAGTCCCCATTGATGGGCCTTCATGGCCAGTGTCTGTACAGATTAGGATGGGGTCGACTGTGGTGGTGGAACTGGGTGAGAGTCACCCCTCTCAGAAGGTGCAGTAGACAGGAAGTCAGAGTGTCCGTAGGCTGGGCCTGAAGAATTGATAGGAGAGGGTTTCTGCTGCTGATCACTGCCCTCAACTCGTGTGGGAGGCTGAGAGAGAGCGGGAGAGAGTGATTGCCAGAAAGATTGAGAGGCAGGGGCAGGGAGAGAGTGAGAGAGAGAGAGAGAGAGAGAGACAGAGAGAGAGAGACAGATTGAGAGCCAGATAGGCAGAAAAAGGGAGAGGAGAGGGTGAGAGTGACAAAGAGGGAGCAACAGACAGAAAACGACATAGAGACAGGGAGAGAAATAGAGCAAAAGAGAGTGGAGAAAGAGGGAGAGCAAGAGGGAGGATGAGCAGGAATGTGAGAGAGCTGTTCAGTTGCAGTGAACGGGAAGGGGTTTGGGTCCATTGGGATTGTGTACAGTGGGAGTGAACGGGAAGGGGTTTGGGATTGGGTTTGTGTACAGTACGAGTGAACGGGAAGGAGTTTGGGTCCATTGGGATTGTGTACAGTAGGATTTAACAGGAAGGGGTTTGGAACCATTGGGATTGTGTACAGTGGGAGTGAACAGGAAGGGGTTTGGGTCCATTGGGATTGTGTACAGTGGGAGTGAATGGGAAGGGGTTTGGGATTGGGATTGTGTACAGTGGGAGTGAAGGGAAAGGGGTTTGGGATTGGGATTGTGTACAGTGGGAGTGAACAGGAAGGGGTTTGGGTCCATTGGGATTGTGTACAGTGGGAGTGAACAGGAAGGGGCTTGGGTCAATTGGGATTGTGTACAGTTGGAGTGAACGGGAAGGGATTTGGGATTGGGATTGTGTTCAGTGGGAGTGAACGGGAAGGGGTTTGGGATTGGGATTGTGTACAGTGGGAGTGAACGGGAAGGGGTTTTGGTCCATTGGAATTGTGTACAGTGGGAGTGAACGGGAAGGGGTTTGGGTCCATTGGGATTGTGTACAGTGGGAGTGAACAGGAAGGGGCTTGGGTCAATTGGGATTGTGTACAGTGGGAGTGAACGGGAAGGGGTTTGGGTCCATTGGGATTGTGAAAAGTGGGAGTGAACGGGAAGGGGTTTGGGTCCATTGGGATTGTGTACAGTGGGAATGAATGGGAAGGGATTTGGGATTGGGATTGTGTACAGTTGGAGTGAACGGGAAGGGATTTGGGATTGGGATTGTGTTCAGTGGGAGTGAACGGGAAGGGGTTTGGGATTGGGATTGTAAACAGTGGGAGTGAACGGGAAGGGGTTTGGGATTGGGATTGTGTACAGTGGGAGTGAACGGGAAGGGGTTTGGGATTGGGATTGTGTACAGTGGGTGCGAACGGGAAGGGGTTTGGGTCCATTGGGATTGTGTACAGTGGGAGTGAATGGGAAGGGGTTTGGATCCATTGGAATTGTATACAGTGGGAGTGAATGGAAAAGGGTTTGGGTCCATTGGGATTGTGTACAGTGGGAGTGAACGGGAAGGGGTTTGGGTCCATTGGGATTGTGTACAGTGGGAGTGAACGGAAAGCGGTTTAGGTCCATTGGGAATGTGTACAGTGGGAGTGAATGGGAAGGGGTTTGGGTCCATTGGGATTGTGTACAGTGGGAGTGAATGGGAAGAGGTTTGGGATTAGGATTGTGTACAGTGGGAGCGAATGTGGACCCTCTGAACTCTCAGTGACATTACCAGCTGCTGCCAATGCTGGGTTTGACCTCGATGGATATTAACACGTCAATTTTTCATTGGTTGACAGGATACGTGCGGGCCAATGTGTTGAAGGATTTCTTCAAACCCATGAGTGAGTATAACTCTGCCCTCCCTAAATTTCTTGCATCTCTGATGAATTTTTGACTGTTTTTGCCTCAACATAAGGAACACGGGGGCTGGGACAATATTAAATAAGGGGTACAACTCTAAAGGAGGTGCAGGGCAGAGGGAGCTGGGGGTATATGTGTGTAAATCAAAGGAGGTGGCAGGAGAGGTTGAGAGAGCGGGTGATAAAGCAGACAGTATCCTGGGCTTTATTAATAGAGGCAGAGAGTACAAGAGCAGGGAGGGTGTGTTGAGCTGAGATAAGACACAGGTTGAGAGAGCGGGTTATAAAGCAGACAGTATCCTGGGCTTTATTAATTGGGCAGAGTGTACAAGAGCAGGGAGGGTGTGTTGAGCTGGTATAAGACACAGGTTCAGCCTCATCTAGAGTGTTGTGTCCCTTTGCGGTGCCAGCATTTCAGGAAGGAGGTCGAGATTCTGGAGAGAAGAAAGTGAGGAGGAGATTCCCAAGACAGGTTCCCCTGAGTGGAAGGAGGTGGGGACGAGGGACTTCAGTCCAATCGGAGAAAAACTGGGAAGACCTGGGGCCTCGTACTCCTCGGAGAGGAGGAGGTTAAAGGGGAGATCAAATCGAGGCGTTCAGAATCGGGAAGAGTCTGCGATGGGGTCAATGAGGGGAAACAAAGGATCAGGAGGAGGCCCATTCAGCCTCTTCTCGAGCCTGTTACACAGGAACAGGAGGAGGCCCATTCAGCCCCTTCTCGAGCCTGTTACACAGGAACAGGAGGAGGCCCATTCAGCCCCTTCTCGAGCCTGTTACACAGGAACAGGAGGAGGCCCATTCAGCCCCTTCTCGAGCCTGTTACACAGGAGCAGGAGGAGGCCCATTCAGCCCCTCTCGAGCCTGTTACACAGGAACAGAGGGATGAGAATTGTAGAGGCTGTAGGAGGTTACAGAGATAGGGAGGGAGGGGGTGAGGGAGGGATTTGAACAGGAGGATGAGAATTGTAGGGGCTGGAGGAGGTTACAGGGATAGGGAGGGAGGGAGTGGGTGAGGGAGGGATTTGAGGAGGAGGATGAGAATTGTAGGGGCTGGAGGAGGTTACAGAGATAGGGAGGGAGCGGGTGAGGGAGGGACTTGAAAAAGAGGATGAGAATTGTAGGGGATGGAGGAGGTTACAGAGATAGGGAGGGAAGGGGGTGAGGGAGTGATTTGAACAGGAGGATGAGAATTGTAGGGGTTGGAGGAGTTTTCAGAGATAGGGAGGGAGGGGGTGAGGGAGGGATTTGAACATGAGGATGAGAATTGTAGAGGCTGGAGGAGGTTACAGCGATAGGGAGGGAGGGGGTGAGGGAGGGATTTGAAGAGGAGGATGAGAATTGTAGGGGCTGGAGGAGGTTACAGAGATAGGGAGGGACGGGGTGAGGGAGGGACCTGAACAGGAGGATGAGAAATGTAGGGGCTGGAGGAGGTTACAGAGATAGGGAGGGAGGGACTGAGTGAGGGAGGGAGTTGAAGAGGTGGCTGAGTATTGTAGGGGCTGGAGGAGGTTACAGAGATAGGGAGGGAGGGGGTGAGGGAAGGATTTGAACAGGAGGATGAGATTTGTAGGGGCTGAAAAAAGGTACAGAGATAGGGAGGGAGGGGTTGAGGGAGGGAGGGATTTGACCAGGAGGATGAGAATTGTAGGGGCTGGAGGAGGTTACAGAGATAGGGAGGGAGGGGGTGAGGGAGGGATTTGAACAGGAGGATTTGAATTGTAGGGGCTGGAGGAGGTTACAGAGAGAGGGAGGGAGGGGGTGAGGGAGGGATTTGAACAGGAGGATGAGAATTGTAGGGGGCTAGAGAGGTTCCAAGATAGGGAGGGAGGGAGGGGGTGAGGGAGGGATTTGAACAGGAGGATGAGAATTATAGGGGTTGGAGGAGTTTTCAGAGATAGGGAGGGAGGGGTTGAGGGAGGGACCTGAACAGGAGGATGAGAAATGTAGGGGCTGGAGGAGGTTACAGAGATAGGGAGGGAGGGACTGAGTGAGGGAGGGAGTTGAAGAGGAGGCTGAGAATTGTAGGGGCTGGAGGAGGTTACGGAGATAGGGAGGGAGGGGGTGAGGGAGGGATTTGATCAGGAAGATGGGAATTGTAGGGTCTGGAGGAGGTTACAGAGATAGGGAGGGACGGGGTGAGGGAGGGACCTGAACAGGAGGATGAGAAATGTAGGGGCTAGAGGAGGTTACAGAGATAGGGAGGGAGAGGTTGAGGGAGGGACTTGAACAGGTGGAGGAGAATTGTAGGGGCTGGAGGAGGTTACAGAGATAGGGAGGGAAGGAGTGGGTGAGGGTGTGATTTGAACAGGAGGATGTGAATTGTAGGTGCTGGAGGAGGTTACAGAGATAGGGAGGGAGGGTGTGAGGGAGGGATTTGAACAGGAGGATGAGAATTGTAGGTGCTGGAGGAGGTTACAGAGATAGGGAGGGAGGGTGTGAGGGAGGGATTTGAACAGGAGGATGAGAATTGTAGGGGCTGGAGGAGGTTACAGAGATAGGGAGGGAGGGGGTGAGGGAGGGATTTGAACAGGAGGATGAGAATTGTAGGGGCTGGAGGAGGTTACAGAGATAGGGAGGGAGGGGGTGAGGGAGGGATTTGAACAGGAGGGTGAGAATTTGAATATTGAGGCGTTGCCGGACCGGAAGTCAGTGTCGGGTCAGAAAGCTAGGGGACGGGGTGAGCGGTGTGTTGGGGTGGGGTGTGAATAGGAGGGGGTGTGGTGTGGGATGTGGTGGAATGGGATGGGGCGAGTGGACTGGTGGGGTGTGAACGGGGAGGTCTTGTGGGGTGGGTTGGGGTATGGTTTTGATGGGTGTGTGTGTGAGGCGGGATATGTACGGGGAAGGGTTGTGGGATGGGTTGGTGTGAGGTGTGAACGGTGAGGGGGTGATGGGTGGGGTGGGATGTTAACGATGATGGAGTGTGTGGCGGGTTGGGGTGGGGTGTAAATAGTGAGGAGGTGTCGCGTAGTTTGTGGTGGGGTGTGAACGGGAGGGGGTGAAGGGTGGGTTGGGGTGGGGTGTGAAAGGGAGCAGTGGGTGTGAATAGTGAGGTGGTGTGGGTTGGGTTGGGGTGTGAATGGTGAGGGTGTGTGAGGTGGGTTGGGGTGTGAATGGTGAGGGTGTGTGAGGTGGGTTGGGGTGTGAATGGTGAGGGTGTGTGAGGTGGGTTGGGGTGTGAATGGTGAGGGTGTGTGAGGTGGGTTGGGGTGTGAATGGTGAGGGTGTGTGAGGTGGGTTGGGGTTGTGAATGGTGAGGGTGTGTGAGGTGGGTTGGGGTGTGAATGGTGAGGGTGTGTGAGGTGGGTTGGGGTGTGAATGGTGAGGGTGTGTGAGGTGGGTTGGGGTGTGAATGGTGAGGGTGTGTGAGGTGGGTTGGGGTGTGAATGGTGAGGGTGTGTGAGGTGGGTTGGGGTGTGAATGGTGAGGGTGTGTGAGGTGGGTTGGGGTGTGAATGGTGAGGGTGTGTGAGGTGGGTTGGGGTGTGAATGGTGAGGGTGTGTGAGGTGGGTTGGGGTGTGAATGGTGAGGGTGTGTGAGGTGGGTTGGGGTGTGAATGGTGAGGGTGTGTGAGGTGGGTTGGGGTGTGAATGGTGAGGGTGTGTGAGGTGGGTTGGGGTGTGAATGGTGAGGGTGTGTGAGGTGGGTTGGGGTGTGAATGGTGAGGGTGTGTGAGGTGGGTTGGGGGTGTGAATGGTGAGGGTGTGTGAGGTGGGTTGGGGTGTGAATGGTGAGGGTGTGTGAGGTGGGTTGGGGTGTGAATGGTGAGGGTGTGTGAGGGTGGGTTGGGGTGTGAATGGTGAGGGGGTGAGGGGTTGGGTTGGGTTGGGATATGTACAGGGAGGGGGTGAGGGGTGGGTTGGGTTGGGATATGTACGGGGAGGGGGTGAGGGGTGGGTTGGGGTGGGATATGTACGGGGAGGGGGTGAGGGGTGGGTTGGGGTGGGGTATGTACGGGGAGGAGGCGAGGGGTGGGTTGGGGTGGGATATGTACGGGGAGGGAGTATAAGCTGGGTTGGGGTGGGGTATGTACGGGGAGGGGGTGAGGGGTGGGTTGGGGTGGGATATGTACGGGGTGGGGGGTGAGGGGTGGGTTGGGGTGGGGTATGTACGGGGAGGAGGCGAGGGGTGGGTTGGGGTGGGATATGTACGGGGAGGGAGTATAAGCTGGGTTGGGGTGGGGTATGTACGGGGAGGGGGTGAGGGGTGGGTTGGGGTGGGGTATGTACGGGGAGGGGGTATAAGCTGGGTTGGGGTGGGGTATGTACGGGGAGGGGGTATAAGCTGGGTTGGGGTGGGGTATGTACGGGGAGGGGCGAGGGGTGGGTTGGGGTGGGGTATGTACGGGGAGGGGGTATAAGCTGGGTTGGGGTGGGGTATGTACGGGGAGGGGGTGAGGGGTGGGTTGGGGTGGGGTATGTACGGGGAGGGGGTATAAGCTGGGTTGGGGTGGGGTATGTACGGGGAGGGGGTATAAGCTGGGTTGGGGTGGGGTATGTACAGGGAGGGGGTGAGGGGTGGGTTGGGGTGGGGTATGTACGGGGAGGGGGTATAAGCTGGGTTGGGGTGGGATATGTACGGGGAGGGGGTGAGCGGTGGGTTGGGTTGGGATATTTACGGGGAGGGGGTGAAGTGTGGGTTGGGGTGGGGTATGTTCGGGGAGGGGGTATAAGCTGGGTTGGGGTGGGGTATGTACGGGGAGGGGGTATAAGCTGGGTTGGGGTGGGGTATGTACGGGGAGGGGGTGAGGGGTGGGTTGGGGTGGGGTATGTACGGGGAGGGGGTGAGTGGTGGGTTGGGATGGGGTATGTACGGGGAGGGGGTGAGGGGTGGGTTCGGGTGGGGTATGTACGGGGAGGGGGTGAGTGGTGGGTTGGGATGGGGTATGTACGGGGAGGGGGTGAGGGGTGGGTTCGGGTGGGGTATGTACGGGGAGGGGGTGAGTGGTGGGTTGGGATGGGGTATGTACGGGGAGGGGGTGAGTGGTGGGTTGGGATGGGGTATGTATGGGGAGGGGGTGAGTGGTGGGTTGGGGTGGGGTATGTTCGGGGAGGGGGTGAGGAGTGGGTTGGGATGGGGTATGTATGGGGAGGGGGTGAGGGGTGGGTTGGGGTGGGGTATGTACGGCGTGGGGATCAGGGGTGGGTTGGGGTGGGGTATGTACGGGGAGGGGGTGAGGGGTGGGTTGGGGTGGGGTATGTACAGGGAGGGGGTGAGGGGTGGGTTGGGATGGGGTATGTACGGGGAGGGGGTGAGTGGTGGGTTGGGGTGGGATATGTACGGGGAGGGGGTGAGGGGTGGGTTGGGGTGGGGCATGTACGGGGAGGGGTTGAGTGGTGGGTTGGGGTGGGGTATGGACGGGGTGGGGGTGAGGGGTGGGTTGGGTTGGGGTATGTACGGGGAGGGGGTGAGGGGTGGGTTGGGTTGCGGTATGTACGGGGGAGGGGGGGTGAGGTGTGGGTTGGGGTGGGGTATGTACGGGGAGGGAGTGAGGGGTGGGTTGGGGTGGGGTATGTACGGGGAGGGGGTATAAGTTGGGTTGGGGTGGGGTATGTACGGGGAGGGGGTGAGGAGTGGGTTGGGGTGGGGTATGTACGGGGAGGGGGTGAGGGGTGGGTTGGGGTGGGGTATGTACGGGGAGGGGGTGAGGAGTGGGTTGGGGTGGGGTATGGACGGGGTGGGGGTGAGGGGTGGGTTGGGTGGGGTGTGTACGGTGAGTGGGTATGGGGTGGGTTGGGGTGGGGTATGTACGGTGAGTGGGTATGGGGTGGGTTGAGGTGGGGGTGTGAACGGTGAGTGGGTATGGGGTGTGTTGGGGTGGGGTGTGAACGGTGAGTGGGTATGGGGTGTGTTGGGGTGGGGTGTGTACGGTGAGTGGGTATGGGGTGTGTTGGGGTGGGGTGTGAATGGTGAGTGGGTATGGGGTGGGTTGGGGTGGGGTGTGTACGGTGAGTGGGTATGGGGTGGGTTGGGGTGGGGGATGTACGGGGAGGGGGTGAGGGGTGGGTTGGGGTGGTGTATGTACGGGGAGGGGGTGAGGGGTGGGTTGGGGTGGGGTATGGACGGGGTGGGGGTGAGGGGTGGGTTGGGTGGGGTATGTACAGGGAGGGGTGAGGGGTGGGTTGGGGTGGGGTATGTACGTGTGAGTGGTATGGGGTGGGGTTGAGGTGGGGGGTGTGTACGGTGAGTGGGTTATGGGGTGTGTTGGGGTGGGGTAGTGTTATGGTGAGTGGGTATGGGGTGTGTTGGGGTGGGGTGTGTACGGTGAGTGGGTATGGGGTGGATCGGGGGTGGGGTGTGAACGGTTGAGTGGGTATGGGTGGGTTGGGGTGGGGTGTGTACGGTGAGTGGGTATGGGGTGGTTTGGGTGGGTGTGTATGGTGAGTGGGTATGGGGTGGGTTGGGGTGGGGTGTGTATGGTGAGTGGGTATGGGGTGGATCGGGGGAGGTGTGTGTACGGTGAGTGGGTGTGGGTGTGTTGGGGTGGGGTGTGTACGGTGAGTGGGTATGGGGTGGATCGGGGGTGGGGTGTGAACGGTGAGTGGGTATGGGGTGGGTTGGGGTGGGGTGTGTACGGTGAGTGGGTATGGGGTGGTTTGGGGTGGGGTGTGTATGGTGAGTGGGTATGGGGTGGGTTGGGGTGGGGTGTGTATGGTGAGTGGGTATGGGGTGGATCGGGGGAGGTGTGTGTACGGTGAGTGGGTGTGGGGTGTGTTGGGGTGGGGTGTGTACGGTGAGTGGGTATGGGGTGGATCGGGGGTGGGGTGTGAACGGTGAGTGGGTATGGGGTGGGTTGAGGTGGGGGTGTGAATGGTGAGTGGGTATGGGGTGGGTTGAGGTGGGGGTGTGAATGGTGAGTGGGTATGGGGTGGGTTGGGGTGGGGGTGTGAACGGTGAGTGGGTATGGGGTGGGTTGGGGTGGGGGTGTGAACGGTGAGTGGGTATGGGGTGGGTTGGGGTGGGGGTGTGAACGGTGAGTGGGTGTGGGGTGGGTTGGGGTGGGGTGTGTATGGTGAGTGGGTATGGGGTGGGTTGGGGTGGGGGTGTGTACGGTGAGTGGGTATGGGGTGGGTTGGGGTGGGGTGTGAACGGTGAGTGGGTGTGGGGTGGATCGGGGGTGGTGTGTGTACGGTGAGTGGGTATGGGGTGGGTTGGGATGGGGTGTGAATGGTGAGTGGGTGTGGGGTGGGTTGGGGTGGGGTGTGTACGGTGAGTGGGTGTGGGGTGGGTTGGGTTGGGGTGTGTACGGTGAGTGGGTATGGGGTGGGTTGGGGTGGGGTGTGTACGGTGAGTGGGTATGGGGTGGGTTGGGGTGGGGTGCGAACGGTGAGTGGGTATGGGGTGGGTTGGGGTGGGGGTGTGAACGGTGAGTGGGTATGGGGTGGGTTGGCGTGGGGGTGTGAACGGTGAGTGGGTATGGGGTGGGTTGGGGTGGGGTGTGAATGGTGAGTGGGTATGGGGTGGGTTGGGGTGGGGTGTGTACGGTGAGTGTGTATGGGGTGGGTTGGGGTGGGGTGTGTACGGTGAGTGGGTATGGGGTGGTTTGGGGTGGGGTGTGTATGGTGAGTGGGTGTGGGGTGGATCGGGGGTGGGGTGTGTACGGTGAGTGGGTATGGGGTGGGTTGGGGTGGGGTGTGTACGGTGAGTGGGTATGGGGTGGGTTGGGGTGGGGGTGTGTACGGTGAGTGGGTATGGGGTGGGTTGGGGTGGGGTGTGTACAGTGAGGGGTTATTGGGTGTTTTGGGGTGGGGTGTGAACGGTGAGTGGGTATGGGGTGGGTTGGGGTGGGGTGTGAATGGTGAGTGGGTGTGGGGTGTGTTGGGGTGGGGTGTGAACGGTGAGTGGGTATGGGGTGGGTTGGGCTGGGGTGTGTACGGTGAGTGGGTATGGGGTGGGTTTGGGTGGGGTGTGTACGGTGAGTGGGTGTGGGGTGGATCGGGGGAGGTGTGTGTACGGTGAGTGGGTATGGGGTGGGTTGGCGTGGGGTGTGAACGGTGAGTGGGTATGGGGTGGGTTGGGGTGGGGTGTGTATGGTGAGTGGGTGTGGGGTGGATCGGGGGAGGTGTGTGTACGGTGAGTGGGTATGGGGTGGGTTGGGGTGGGGTGTGAACGGTGAGTGGGTATGGGGTGGGTTGGCGTGGGGGTGTGAACGGTGAGTGGGTATGGGGTGGGTTGGGGTGGGGTGTGAATGGTGAGTGGGTATGGGGTGGGTTGGGGTGGGGTGTGTACGGTGAGTGTGTATGGGGTGGGTTGGGGTGGGGTGTGTACGGTGAGTGGGTATGGGGTGGTTTGGGGTGGGGTGTGTATGGTGAGTGGGTGTGGGGTGGATCGGGGGTGGGGTGTGTACGGTGAGTGGGTATGGGGTGGGTTGGGGTGGGGTGTGTACGGTGAGTGGGTATGGGGTGGGTTGGGGGTGGGGGTGTGTACGGTGAGTGGGTATGGGGTGGGTTGGGGTGGGGTGTGTACAGTGAGGGGTTATTGGGTGTTTTGGGGTGGGGTGTGAACGGTGAGTGGGTATGGGGTGGGTTGGGGTGGGGTGTGAATGGTGAGTGGGTATGGGGTGGGTTTGGGTGGGGTGTGTACGGTGAGTGGGTGTGGGGTGGATCGGGGGAGGTGTGTGTACGGTGAGTGGGTATGGGGTGGGTTGGCGTGGGGTGTGAACGGTGAGTGGGTATGGGGTGGGTTGGGGTGGGGGTGTGAACGGTGAGTGGGTATGGGGTGGGTTGGCGTGGGGTGTGTACGGTGAGTGGGTATGGGGTGGGTTGAGGTGGGGGTGTGAATGGTGAGTGGGTATGGGGTGGATCGGGGGTGGTGTGTGTACGGTGAGTGTGTATGGGGTGGGTTGGGGTGGGGTGTGTACGGTGAGTGGGTATGGGGTGGGTTGGCGTGGGGTGTGAACGGTGAGTGGGTATGGGGTGGGTTGGGGTGGGGGTGTGAATGGTGAGTGGGTATGGGGTGGGTTGGCGTGGGGTGTGTACGGTGAGTGGGTATGGGGTGGGTTGAGGTGGGGTGTGTACGGTGAGTGGGTATGGGGTGGGTTGGGGTGGGGTGTGAACGGTGAGTGGGTATGGGGTGGGTTGAGGTGGGGTGTGAACGGTGAGTGGGTATGGGGTGGGTTGGGGTGGGGTGTGTACGGTGAGTGGGTATGGGGTGGGTTGGGGTGGTGTGTGTACGGTGAGTGGGTATGGGGTGGGTTGGGGTGGTGTGTGTACGGTGAGTGGGTATGGGTTGGGTTGGGGTGGGGTGTGTACGGTGAGTGGGTATGGGGTGGGTTGGGGTGGGGGTGTGTACGGTGAGTGGGTATGGGTTGGGTTGGGGTGGGGGTGTGTACGGTGAGTGGGTATGGGGTGGGTTGGGGTGGGGTGTGAACGGTGAGTGGGTGTGGGGTGGGTTGGGGTGGGGTGTGTACGGTGAGTGGGTATGGGGTGGGTTGGCGTGGGGTGTGAACGGTGAGTGGGTATGGGGTGGGTTGGGGTGGGGTGTGTATGGTGAGTGGGTGTGGGGTGGATCGGGGGTGGGGTGTGTACGGTGAGTGGGTATGGGTTGGGTTGGGGTGGGGGTTGTGAACGGTGAGTGGGTATGGGGTGGGTTGGCGTGGGGTGTGTACGGTGAGTGGGTATGGGGTGGGTTGAGGTGGGGGTGTGAATGGTGAGTGGGTATGGGGTGGATCGGGGGTGGGGTGTGTACGGTGAGTGGGTATGGGGTGGGTTGGGGTGGGGTGTGAACGGTGAGTGGGTATGGGGTGGGTTGGGGTGGGGTGTGTACGGTGAGTGTGTATGGGGTGGGTTTGGGTGGGGTGTGTACGGTGAGTGGGTGTGGGGTGTGTTGGGGTGGGGTGTGAACGGTGAGTGGGTATGGGGTGTGTTGGGGTGGGGTGTGAATGGTGATGGTCTATGGGGTGGTTAGGGGTGGGGTATGCACGGTGAATGAGTATGGGGTGGGTTGGGGCGGTGTTTGTACATGGAGGGTGTATGGGCTCAGGGTCTCTAGCGGGTACGATGTCGCTCCTACTTCCTGATTGCCGTGTTCTGCCCCTCTAGCCTGTGGAGCTGCCAACCCCTCCACGCTCTGTGGGAACGCTGATATTCAGCCTGGGGAGACAGCTTGTCGCCGCCTATCCTGCTGCTTCGCAAACTCCACGTGTTACAAGAAGGTGATGAACCGTAAGTATCTGCCAGTCTCACCCCCACACCTCGCTGGATCAGTGTCTGTCACCCTCCCACGGGGTGTGGGCGTCTCTGGCCGGGACCAGCGTTTACTGCCCATCCCTAATTGCCCCTTGAGAAGGTGGTGGTGAGCTGCCTTCTTGAACCGCTGCAGTCCCTGTGGTGTAGGTACACCCTCGGCGCTGTTAGGGAGGGAGTTCCAGGATTTTGTCCGTGTGGTGTAGGTACACCCACGGCGCTGTTAGGGAGGGAGTTCCAGGATTTTGTCCCTGTGGTGTAGGTACACCCACGGCGCTGTTAGGGAGGGAGTTCCAGGATTTTGTCCGTGTGGTGTAGGTACACCCACGGCGCGGTTAGGGAGGGAGTTCCAGGATTTTGTCTGTGTGGTGTAGGTACAGCACCTCCGACAGTGCAGCACTCCCTCAGTACTGGCACCGGGGGGAGTGTCGGCCTGGATTATGGAGATCAAATCCTCGAGTATACACAGCTATATATACAGAGATAGGGAGGGAGGGGGTGAGGGAGGGATTTGAACAGGAGGATGAGGATTGTAGGGGCTGGAGGAGGTTACGGGGATAGGGAGGGAGGGAGGGATTTGTACAGGAGGATGAGGATTGTAGGGGTGTTGGAGGGGGAGAGTGGGAGGCTGTTATCTGGGAGGAGAGGGGGTTGTCTGGTTACTCTCCAGCGTCTCCTCATGCTGCTTCCTATCTCTCCTGCCAGGGAATCGGATGATCTTGAACTATGGGATTCTCATTACTCTCCTGCTCCTGCTGGGTGGGATCATCGCCACCATATGCTACATTAGGTAGGTGACCAGGGCCAGCGACACTGCTGAGCGGTGGGAGGCCTTTCCCAACCACGACCCAACCAACGCCCCCCCCCCCACTCCCCCACACACAAATCTCCACCAAGGAGCTCCCCCTCCGGTCACTCAAATCGAGAGTCCCTCCCTCAGTCAGCCTGGACCCTCCATCTCTACGTTCCAGCTCTCGAAAGGACCTGGGTGTCTCTGCTCTCGTCTGATCCTCTCGGTGAGTCATCGCAAACCGTCCCCATCAAACACGCCCAGGACAGGTACAGCACGGGGTTAGATACAGAGTAAATCTCCCTCTACACAGTCCCCATCAAACACTCCCAGGACAGGTACAGCACGGGGTTAGATACAGACTAAATCTCCCTCTACACTGTCCCCATCAAACACTCCCAGGACAGGTACAGCACGGGGTTAGATACAGAGTAAAGATCCCTCTACACTGTCCCCATCAAACACTCCCACGACAGGTACAGCACGGGGTTAGATACAGAATAAATCTCCCTCTTCACTGTCTCCATCAAACACTCCCAGGACAGGTACAGCACGGGGTAAGATACAGAGTAAAGGTCCCTCTACACTGTCCCCATCAAACACTCCCACGACAGGTACAGCACGGGGTTAGATACAGAGTAAATCTCCCTCTACACTGTCCCCATCAAACACTCCCAGGACAGGTACAGCACGGGGTTAGATACAGAGTAAAGATCCCTCTACACTGTCCCCATCAAACACTCCCACGACAGGTACAGCACGGGGTTAGATACAGAGTAAATCTCCCTCTTCACTGTCTCCATCAAACACTCCCAGGACAGGTACAGCACGGGGTTAGGTACAGAGAAAATCTCCCTCTACACTGTCCCCATCAAACACTCCCAGGACAGGTACAGCAAGGGGTTAGTTACAGAGTAAAGCTCCCTCTACACTGTCCCCATCAAACACTCCCAGGACAGGTACAGCACGGGGCTAGATACAGAGTAAAGCTCCCTCTACACTGTCCCCATCAAACACTCCCAGGACAGGTACAGCACAGGGTTAGATACCGAGTAAATCTCCCTCTACACTGTCCCCATTAAACACTCCCAGGACAGGAACAGCATGGGGTTAGATACAGAGTAAATCTCCCTCTACACTGTCCCCATCAAACACTCCCAGGACAGGTACAGCACGGGGTTAGATACAGAGTAAATCTCCCTCTACACTGTCCCCATCAAACACTCCCAGGGCAGGTACAGCACGGGGTTAGATACCGAGTAAATCTCCCTCTACACTGTCCCCATCAAACACTCCCAGGACAGGTACAGCACGGGGTTAGATACAGAGTAAATCTCCCTCTACACTGTCCCCATCAAACACTCCCAGGACAGGTACAACACGGGGTTAGATACAGAGTAAATCTCCCTCTACGCTGTCCCCATCAAACACTCCCAGGACAGGTACAGCACGGGGTTAGATACAGAGTAAAGCTCCCTCTACACTGTCCCCATCAAACACTCCCAGGACAGGTACAGCACGGGGTTAGATACCGAGTAAATCTCCCTCTACACTGTCCCCATCAAACACTCCCAGGACAGGTACAGCACGGGGTTAGATACAGAGTAAATCTCCCTCTACACTGTCCCCATCAACCACTCCCAGGACAGGTACAGCACGGGTTTAGATACAGAGTAAATCTCCCTCTACACTGTCCCCATCAAACACTCCCAGGACAGGTACAGCATGGGGTTAGATACAGAGTAAATCTCCCTCTACACTGTCCCCATCAAACACTCCCAGGACAGGTACAGCACGGGGTTAGATACAGAGTAAATCTCCCTCTACACTGTCCCCATCAAACACTCCCAGGACAGGTACAGCACGGGGTTAGATACAGAGTAAATTTCCCTCTACACCGTCTCCATCAAACACTCCCAGGACAGGTACAGCACGGGGTTAGATACAGAGTAAATCTCCCTCTACACTGTCCCCATCAAACACTCCCAGGACAGGTACAGCACGGGGTTAGATACCGAGTAAAGCTCCCTCTACACTGTCCACATCAAACACTCCCAGGACAGGTACAGCACGGGGTTAGATACAGAGTAAATCTCCCTCTACACCGTCCCCATCAAACACTCCCAGGACAGGTACAGCACGGGGTTAGATACAGAGTAAAGCTCCCTCTACACCGTCCCCATCAAACACTCCCAGGACAGGTACAGCACGGGGTTAGATACAGAGTAAATCTCCCTCTACACCGTCCCCATCAAAGACTCCCAGGACAGGTACAGCACGGGGTTAGATACAGAGTAAATCTCCCTCTACACCGTCCCCATCAAACACTCCCAGGACAGGTACAGCACGGGGTTAGATACAGAGTAAATCTCCCTCTACACTGTCCCCATCAAACACTCCCAGGACAGGTACAGCACGGGGTTAGATACAGAGTAAATCTCCCTCTACACTGTCCCCATCAAACACTCCCAGGACAGGTACAGCACGGGGCTAGATACAGAGTAAATCTCCCTCTACACTGTCTCCATCAAACACTCCCAGGACAGGTACAGCACGGGGTTAGATACAGAGTAAATCTCCCTCTACACCGTCCCCATCAAACATTCCCAGGACAGGTACAGCACGGGGTTAGATACCGAGTAAAGCTCCCTCTACACCGTCCCCATCAAACACTCCCAGGACAGGTACAGCACGGGGTTAGATACAGAGTAAATCTCCCTCTACACTGTCCCCATCAAACACTCCCAGGACAGGTACAGCACGGGGTTAGATACAGAGTAGATCTCCCTCTTCACTGTCCCCATCAAACACTCCCAGGACAGGTACAGCACAGGATTAGATACAGTGTAAATCTCCCTCTACATCATCTCCATCAAACACTCCCAGGACAGGTACAGCACGGGGTTAGATACAGAGTAAATCTCCCTCTACACTGTCTCCATCAAACACTCCCAGGACAGGTACAGCACGGGGTTAGATACAGAGTAAATCTCCCTCTACACTGTCCCCATCAAACACTCCCAGGACAGGTACAGCACGGGGTTAGATACAGAGTAAATCTCCCTCTACACTGTCCCCATCAAACACTCCCAGGACAGGTACAGCACGGGGTTAGATACCGAGTAAAGCTCCCTCTACACTGTCCCCATCAAACACTCCAGGACAGGTACAGCACGGGGTTAGATACAGAGTAAATCTCCCTCTACACCGTCCCCATCAAACACTCCCAGGACAGGTACAGCACGGGGTTAGATACAGAGTAAAGCTCCCTCTACACTGTCCCCATCAAACACTCCCAGGACAGGTACAGCACGGGGTTAGATACAGAGTAAATCTCCCTCTACACTGTCCCCATCAAACACTCCCAGGACAGATACAGCACGGGGTTAGATACAGAGTAAATCTCCCTCTACACTGTCCCCATCAAACACTCCCAGGACAGATACAGCACGGGGTTAGATACAGAGTAAATCTCCCTCTACACTGTCCCCATCAAACACTCCCAGGACAGGTACAGCACGGGGTTAGATACAGAGTAAATCTCCCTCTACACCGTCCCCATCAAACACTCCCAGGACAGGTACAGCACGGGGTTAGATACAGAGTAAAGCTCCCTCTACACTGTCCCCATCAAACACTCCCAGGACAGGTACAGCACGGGGTTAGATACAGAGTAAATCTCCCTCTACACTGTCCCCATCAAACACTCCCAGGACAGGTACAGCACGGGGTTAGATACAGAGTAAATCTCCCTCTACACTGTCTCCATCAAACACTCCCAGGACAGGTACAGCACGGGGTTAGATACAGAGTAAATCTCCCTCTACACCGTCCCCATCAAACACTCCCAGGACAGGTACAGCACGGGGTTAGATACAGAGTAAAGCTCCCTCTACACTGTCCCCATCAAACACTCCCAGGACAGGTACAGCACGGGGTTAGATACAGAGTAAATCTCCCTCTACACTGTCCCCATCAAACACTCCCAGGACAGGTACAGCACGGGGTTAGATACAGAGTAAATCTCCCTCTACACTGTCCCCATCAAACACTCCCAGGACAGGTACAGCACGGGGTTAGATACAGAGTAAATCTCCCTCTACACTGTCCCCATCAAACACTCCCAGGACAGGTACAGCCCGGGGTGAGATGCAGAGTAAATCTCCCTCTACACCGTCCCCATCAAACACTCCCAGGACCGGTACAGCACGGGGTTAGATACAGAGTAAATCTCCCTCTACACCGTCCCCATCAAACACTCCCAGGACAGATACAGCACGGGGTTAGATACAGAGTAAATCTCCCTCTACACTGTCCCCATCAAACACTCTCAGGACCGGTACAGCACGGGGTTAGATACAGAGTAAATCTCCCTCTACACTGTCCCCATCAAACACTCTCAGGACCGGTACAGCACGGGGTTAGATACAGAGTAAATCTCCCTCTACACTGTCCCCATCAAACACTCCCAGGACAGGTACAGCACGGGGTTAGATACAGAGTAAATCTCCCTCTACACTGTCCCCATCAAACACTCTCAGGACCGGTACAGCACGGGGTTAGATACAGAGTCAATCTCCCTCTACACTGTCCCCATCAAACACTCCCAGGACAGGTACAGCACGGGGTTAGATACAGAGTAAATCTCCCTCTACACTGTCCCCATCAAACACTCTCAGGACCGGTACAGCACGGGGTTAGATACAGAGTAAATCTCCCTCTACACTGTCCCCATCAAACACTCCCAGGACAGGTACAGCACGGGGTTAGATACAGAGTAAAACTCCTTGTACACTGTCCACATCAAACACTCCCAGGACAGGTACAGCACGGGGTTAGATACAGGGTACAGCTCCCTCTACACCGTCCCCATCAAACACTCCCAGGACAGGTACAGCACGGGGTTAGATACAGAGTAAAACTCCTTGTACACTGTCCACATCAAACACTCCCAGGACAGGTACAGCACGGGGTTAGATACAGAGTAAATCTCCCTCTACACTGTCCCCATCAAACACTCCCAGGACAGGTACAGCACGAGGTTAGATACAGAGTAAAGCTCCCTCTACACTGTCCCCATCAAACACTCCCAGGACAGGTACAGCACGGGGTTAGATACAGAGTAAATCTCCCTCTACACCGTCCCCATCAAACACTCCCAGGACAGGTACAGCACGGGGTTAGATACAGAGTAAATCTCCCTCTACACTGTCCCGCCTTCAGCCTCTCGATTGCTTGGTATTTTTTGCAGGTATTTGAAGAAATTGACGGCTGAGTCTTCGAAGGTGAAGGAGGCCGATTTAACCCGACTTCTGATGAAGCTGTTGAATGAAGAGAGCGAGGCTGACTGACCTCGGGAGAGGGGAGGTGAGTGGCCATTCCTAACTCACACCCTCACACCAACTCACTCACCCTCACTCACACACACTCACACCCTCACTCACACACACTCACCTACTCACAATCTCACACACACACACACCTACTCACTCACCCTCACATTCACACACTCACACCTACTCATTCACCCTCACTCACAAACACTCACAACTACTCACTCACCCTCACTCACACACTCACACCTACTCACTCACCCTCACTCACACTCCCTCACACCTACTCATTCACCCTCACACACCCACACACCTACACACTCACCCTCACTCACACACACTCACACCTACTCACTCACCCTCACTCACACTCCCTCACACCTACTCACACCCTCACACACACACACACTCACACCTACTCACTCACCCTCACTCACACTCCCTCACACCTGCTCACTCACCCTCACACACACACTCACACCTACTCACACCCTCAAACACACACATTCACACCTACTCACTCACCCTCACTCACACACACTCACACCTACTCACACCCTCACACACACACCCTCACACCTACTCACACTCTCACTCACACACACTCACACCTACTCACTCACCCTCACACACACACTCTCACCTACTCAGTCACCCTCACACACACACTCACACCTACTCACTCACACCTACTCACTCACACACACACACACCTACTCACTCACCCTCACACACACACACACTAACACCTACTCACAACCTCACTCACACACACTCACACCTACTCACTCACCCTCACACACACACTCACACCTACTCACTCACCCTCACTCACACTCCCTCACACCTACTCACTCACCCTCACACACATACACACACACCGACTCACTCACCCTCATACACACACACTCACACCTACTCACTCACCCTCATTCACACACACTCACACCTACTCACACCCTTATTCACACACACTCACACCTACTCACTCACCCTCACTCACACACACACTCACTCAACCTCACCCACACACCCACACTCATTCACCCTCATTCACACACACTCACACCTACTCACTCACCCTCACACACACACGCACTCACACCTACTCACTCACCCTCACACACACACACACACTCACAACTAATCACTCACCCTCACTCACACTCACGCACACCTACTCACTCACCCTCACTCACACACACACTCACTTACCCTCACTCACACACACTCACAAGTACTCACTCACCCACCCTCATTCACACACACTCACACCTACTCACTCACCCTCACACACACACTCACACCTACTCACTCACCCTCACTCACACTCCCTCACACCTACTCATTCACCCTCACACACACACACACCTACACACTCACCCTCACTCACACACACTCACACCTACTCACTCACCCTCACTTACACTCCCTCACACCTACTCACACCCTCACACACACACACTCACACCTACTCACTCACCCTCACTCACACTCCCTCACACCTGCTCACTCACCCTCACACACACACTCACACCTACTCACACCCTCAAACACACACATTCACACCTACTCACTCACCCTCACTCACACACACTCACACCTACTCACACCCTCACACACACACCCTCACACCTACTCACACTCTCACTCACACACACTCACACCTACTCACTCACCCTCACACACAAACTCTCACCTACTCACTCACCCTCACACACACACTCACACCTACTCACTCACACCTACTCACTCACACACACACACACCTACTCACTCACCCTCACACACACACACACTAACACCTACTCACAACCTCACTCACACACACTCACACCTACTCACTCACCCTCACACACACACTCACACCTACTCACTCACCCTCACTCACACTCCCTCACACCTACTCACTCACCCTCACACACATACACACACACCGACTCACTCACCCTCATACACACACACTCACACCTAC
>NW_024471159.1:0-82577 GCF_017639515.1 Carcharodon carcharias
GAGGTTGAGGGTGTGAGGAGGAGGGTGAGAGTGTAGAAGGAGGAGGTGGGTGTTGTGTGAGGAGGAGGAGAGTGAGGGTGTGAGGCGGAGGGTGGGCTTGTGAGCAGGAGGAGGAGGGTGATTGGGTGAGGAGGAGGGTGTGGTTTGAGGAGGAGGGTGAGGGTGTGAGGAGGAGGAGTGTGGTTGTGTGAGGAGGAGGGTGTGAGTGTGAGGAGGAGGAGGGTGAGGGTGTGAGGAGGAGGAGGGTGTGAGTGTGAGGAGGAGGAGGGTGAGGGTGTGAGGAGGAGGGTGTGGGTGTGAGGAGGAGGAGGAGGGTGATTGTGTGAGGAGGAGGGTGTGGGTTTGAGGAGGAGGGTGAGAGTGTGAGGAGGAGGAGGGTGGTTGTGTGAGGAGGAGGGTGTGGGTGTGAGGAGGAGGGTGAGAGTGTGAGGAGGAGGAGGGTGAGGGTGTGAGGAGGAGGGTGGGTGTGAGGAGGAGGAAGGTGAGAGTGTGAGGAGGAGGAGGGTGGGGGTGTGAGGTAGGAGGGTGGGTGTGTGAGGAGGAGGAGGGTGGGGTGTGAGGAGGAGGAGGGTGTGGGTCCTGAGGATGAGGAGGGTGTTGTGTGAGGAGGAGGGTGGGGGAGTGAGGAGTAGGAGGGTGGGGGTGGGAGGAGGAGGAGGGTGGGGGAGTGAGGAGGAGGAGAGGGCGTGTGAGGAGGAGGAGAGGGGGTGTGAGGAGGAGGATGGTGGATGTGTGAGGAGGAGTAGGGTGAGGGTGTGAGGAGGAGGGTGGGTATGTGAGGTGGAGGGTGGGGTGTGAGGAGGAGGGTGGGTGTGTGAGGAGGAGGAGGGTGAGGGTGTGAGGAGGAGGAGGGTGGGGTGTGAGGTGGAGGATGTTGGGGTGTAAGGTGGAGTAGAGTGAGGGTGTGAGGAGGAGGAGGGTGAGGGTGAGGAGGAGGAGGGTGGGGGTGTGAGGAGGAGGAGTTGGGGTGTAAGGTGGAGGAGCAGTGAGGGTTTGAGGAGGAGGAAGGTGTGGGTTGTGAGGAGGAGGAGGGTGAGGTTGTGAGGAGGAGGAGGAGGGTGGGGTGTGAGGAGGAGGAGGTTGGGGTGTAAGGTGGAGGAGGTTGGGGTGTGTGAGGAGGAGGATGGTGGGGGGTTTGAGGAGGAGGAGGGTGTGGGTGTGAGGATGAGGAGGGGTGGGGGTGTGAGGAGGAGGGTGGGTAGGGTGTGAGGAGGAGGGTTTCCTCTGAGTAGGAGGGTGGTTCTGTGAGGAGGAGGAGGGGTGAGGGTGTGAGGAGCAGGAGGTTGGGGTTTGAGCAGGAGGGTGAAGGTGTGAGGAGGAGGAGGGTGGGGATGTGAGGAGCAGGAGGGTGAGGGTGTTAGGAGAGGGTTGATGGTGTGAGGAGGAGGACGAGGAGGGTGGGTTTGTGAGGATGAGGGTTGGGGTGTGAGGAGGAGGAGGTGGGTGTATGAGGAGGAGGATGGAGTGAGGGTGTGAGGAGGAGGATTAGAGTGTGAGGAGAAGGATGGGTGTGTGAGCAGGAGGAGGGTGGGGGTGTGAGGGGGAGAAGGGTGGGAGTGTGAGGAGGAGGAGGGTGAGGGTGTTAGGAGGAGGGTGAGAGTGTGAGGAGGAGGGTGAGGGTGTGCGGAGGAGGGTGAGAGTGTGAGGAGGAGGGTGGGTGTGTGAGGAGGTGGAGGGTGAGAGTGTGAGGAGGAGGAGGGTGGGGGTGTGAGGAGGAGGAGGGGTGGGAGTGTGAGGGGGAGCAGGGTGGGTTTGTGATGAGGAGGGTGAGGGTGTGAGGAGGAGGAAGGTGAGGGTGTCAGGAGGAGGAGGGTTGGTGTGTGATGAGGAGGAGGGTGTGAGGAGGAGGAGGATGGTGTGTGAGGAGCAGGAGGTTGAGGCTTTTGAGGAGGAGGGTGAAGGTAGTGAGGAGGAGGAGGGTGGGGATGTGAGGAGCAGGAGGGTGAGGGTGTTAGGAGAGAGGTTGAGGGTGTGAGGAGGAGGGTGGGTGTGTGAGGTGGAGGTTGGTGTGTGAGGAGGAGGAGGGTGGGGATGTGAGGAGGAGGAGGAGGGGGGGGGTGTGAGGAGGAGGGTGGGTGGGGGTGTGTGGAGGAGGAGGGTGGTTGTGTGAGGAGGAGGGTGTGGGTGTGAGGAGGAGGAGGGTGAGGGTGTGAGGAGGAGGGTGTGGGTGTGAGGAGGAGGGTGAGAGTGTGAGGATGAGGAGGGTGTGGGTGTGACGAGGAGGAGGGTGGGGTGTGAGGAGGAGGGTGAGAGTGTGAGGAGGAGGAGGGTGGGGGTGTAAGGAGGAGCAGGGTGAGATTGTGAGGAGGAGGAGGGTGGGGGTGTGAGGAGGAGGAGGGTGGCGGTGTGACGAGGAGGGTGAGGGTGTGAGGAGGAGGGTGAGGCTGTGAGGAGGAGCGTGGGGGAGTGAGGAGGAGAAGGGTGAGGGTGTGAGGAGTAGGGTGGGGTGTGATGAGGAGGAGGGTGGGGGGAGTGAGGAGGAGGAGTTTGTGGGTGTGTGGAGGAGTAGGTTGGAGGAGTGAGGAGGAGGAGGGTGAGGGGCTGAGGAGTAGGGTGGGGTGTGATGAGAAGGAGGGTGGGGGAGTGAGGAGGAGGAGGGTGAGGGTGTGAGGAGGAGGGTGAGGGTGTGAGGAGGACTGTGGGTTTGTGAGGAGGATGAGGGTGAGGGTGTGAGGAGTAGGGTTGGGGTGTGAGGAGGAGGGTGGGGGTGTGAGGAGGAGGGTGAGGCTGTGAGAAGGAGGGTGGGGGTGTGAGTTGGAGAGTGGGGGTGTCAGGAGGAGGGTGGGGGTGTGAGGAGGATGAGGGTGAGGGTGTGAGGAGGAGGGTGAGGGTGTGAGGAGGAGGAGGGTGGTTGTGTGAGGAGGAGGAGGGTGAGGGTGTGAGGAGGAGGGTGTGGGTGTGAGGAGGAGGAGGAGGGTGATTGTGTGAGGAGGAGGGTGTGGGTTTGAGGAGGAGGGTGAGAGTGTGAGGAGGAGGAGGGTGGTTGTGTGAGGAGGAGGGTGTGGGTGTGAGGAGGAGGGTGAGAGTGTGAGGAGGAGGAGGGTGGTGTGTGAGGAGGAGGGTGAGGGTGTGAGGAGGAGGGTGGGGGTGTGAGGAGGAGGAGGAGGGTGATTGTGTGAGGAGGAGGGTGTGGGTTTGAGGAGGAGGGTGAGAGTGTGAGTAGGAGGAGGGTGGTTGTGTGAGGAGGAGGGTTTGGGTGTGAGGAGGAGGGTGAGAGTGTGAGGAGGAGGAGGGTGGGGGTGTGAGGAGGAGGGTTTGGGTGTGAGGAGGAGGAGTGTGGTGTGTGAGGAGGAGGAGGGTGAGAGTGTGAGGAGGAGGAGGGTGTTGTGTGAGGAGGAGGGTGGGGGATTGAGGAGTAGGAAGGTGGGGGTGGGAGGAGGAGGAGGGTAGGTGTGTGAGGAGGAGTGTGGGGAGTGAGGAGGAGGAGAGGGGGTGTGAGGAGGAGGATGGTGGATGTGTGAGGAGGAGGAGGGTGGGGTGTGAGGAGGAGGGGAGGTGTGTGAGGAGGAGGGTGGGTATGTGAGGAGGAGGGAGGGGTGTGGAGGAGTGGAGGGTGGGTGTGTGTGTGAGGAGGAGGAGGTGAGGGTTGTGAGGAGGAGGAGGGTGGGGTGTGAGGAGGAGGATGTTGGGGTGTAAGGTGGAGGAGAGTGAGGGTGTGAGGAGGAGAAGGGTGAGGGTGTGAGGAGGAGGAGGGTGGGGGTGTGAGGAGGAGGAGGTTGGGGTGTAAGGTGGAGGAGAGTGAGGGTTTGAGGAGGAGGAAGGTGTGGGTGTGAGGATGAGGAGGGTGAGGGTGTGAGGAGGAGGAGGGTGGGGGTGTGAGGAGGAGGAGGTTAGGGTGTAAGGTGGAGGAGTTTGGGGTGTGAGGAGGAGGATGATGGGGGTTTGAGGAGGAGGAGGGTGTGGGTGTGAGGATGAGGAGGGTTGGGGTGTGAGGAGGAGGGTGGGTAAGGGTGTGAGGAGGAGGGTTCCTCTGAGAAGGAGGGTGGTTCTGTGAGGAGGAGGAGGGTGAGGGTGTGAGGAGCAGGAGGTTGAGGTTTTGAGCAGGAGGGTGAAGGTGTGAGGAGGAGGAGGGTGGGGATGTGAGGAGCAGGAGGGTGAGGGTGTTAGGAGGAGGTTGAGGGTGTGAGGAGGAGGACGAGGAGGGTGGGTTTGTGAGGATGAGGGTTGGGGTGTGAGGAGGAGGAGGGTGGGTGTATGAGGAGGAGGAGGGTGAGGGTGTGAGGAGGAGGGTTAGAGTGTGAGGAGAAGGATGGGTGTGTGAGCAGGAGGAGGGTGGGGGTGTGAGGGGGAGGAGGGTGGGAGTGTGAGGAGGAGGAGGTTGGGGGTGTTAGGAGGAGGGTGAGAGTGTGAGGAGGAGGGTGAGGGTGTGCGGAGGAGGGTGAGAGTGTGAGGAGGAGGGTGGGTGTGTGAGGAGGTGGAGGGTGAGAGTGTGAGGAGGAGGAGGGTGGGGGTGTGAGGAGGAGGAGGGTGGGGGTGTGAGGTGGAGGCAGAGTGGGGGTGTGAGGAGGAGGATGGTGGGTGTATGAGGAGGAGGAGGTGAGGGTGTGACGAAGAGGGGTAGGGTGTGAGGAGGAGGATGGTGTGTGAGCTGGAGGAGGGTGGGGATGTGAGGAGGAGGGGGGTATAAGGAGGAGGAGGGTGGGGTGTGAGGGGGAGGAGGGTGGGAGTGTGAGGAGGAGGAGGTTGGTTGTGTGAGGAGGAGGGTGTGGGTGTGAGGAGGAGGGTGAGAGTGTGAGGAGGAGGGTGGGTGTGTGAGTAGGAGGAGGGTGGGGATGTGAGGAGCAGGAGGGTGAGGGTGTTAGGAGGAGGTTTAGGGTGTGAGGAGGAGGAGGAGGAGCGTGGGTGTGTGAGGATGAGGGTGGGGGTGTGAGGATGAGGAGGAGGGTGAGGGTGTGAGGTGGAGGATGTTGAGGGTGTGAGCAGGAGGAGGGGGGTGTGTGAGGAGGAGGGGGGTTTGGGTGTGAGGAGGAGGTGGGTGAGGGTGTGAGGAGGAGGAGGGCGGGGGTGTGAGGGGGAGGAGGGTGCGAGTGTGTGGAGGATGAGGGTGGTTGTGTGAGGAGGAGGGTGTGGTGTGAGGAGGAGGGTGAGATTGTGTGGAGGAGGAGGGTGAGGGTGTGAGGAGGAGGGTGAGGGTGTGAGGAGGAGGAGGGTGTGGGTGGGAGGAGGAGAGGAGGGTTTGAGGAAGAGGAGGGTGGGGTAGTGAGGAGGAGGAGGGTGTGGGTGTGAGCAGGAGGAGGGTGGGGTGTGAGGAGGAGGGTGAGAGTGTGAGGAGGAGGAGGGTGGGGGTGTAAGGAGGAGCAGGGTGAGATTGTGAGGAGGAGGAGGGTGGGGGTGTGAGGAGGAGGAGGGTGGCGGTGTGACGAGGAGGGTGAGGGTGTGAGGAGGAGGAGGGTGAGGGTGTGAGGAGGAGGGTGAGGCTGTGAGGAGGAGGGTGGGGGTGTGAGGAGGAGAAGGGTGAGGGTGTGAGGAGTAGGGTGGGGTGTGATGAGGAGGAGGGTGGGGGAGTGAGGAGGAGGAGTTTGAGGGTGTGAGGAGGAGGAGGTTGGAGGAGTGAGGAGGAGGAGGGTGAGGGTGTGAGGAGGAGAAGGGTGAGGGGCTGAGGAGTAGGGTGGGTTTGTGAGGAGGATGAGGGTGAGGGTGTGAGGAGTAGGGTTGGGGTGTGAGGAGGAGGGTGCGGGTGTGAGGAGGAGGGTGAGGCTGTGAGAAGGAGGGTGGGGGTGTGAGTTGGAGAGTGGGGGTGTCAGGAGGAGGGTGGGGGTGTGAGGAGGATGAGGGTGAGGGTGTGAGGAGGAGGGTGAGAGTGTGAGGAGGAGGTGGGTGGTTGTGTGAGGAGGAGGAGGGTGAGGGTGTGAGGAGGAGGGTGTGGGTGTGAGGAGGAGGAGGAGGGTGATTGTGTGAGGAGGAGGGTGTGGGTTTGAGGAGGAGGGTGAGAGTGTGAGGAGGAGGAGGGTGGTTGTGTGAGGAGGAGGGTGTGGGTGTGAGGAGGAGGGTGAGAGTGTGAGGAGGAGGAGGGTGGTTGTGTGAGGAGGAGGAGGGTGAGGGTGTGAGGAGGAGGGTGTGGGTGTGAGGAGGAGGAGGAGGGTGATTGTGTGAGGAGGAGGGTGTGGGTTTGAGGAGGAGGGTGAGAGTGTGAGTAGGAGGAGGGTGGTTGTGTGAGGAGGAGGTTTTGGGTGTGAGGAGGAGGGTGAGAGTGTGAGGAGGAGGAGGGTGGGGGTGTGAGGAGGAGGGTTTGGGTGTGAGGAGGAGGGTCAGAGTGTGAGGAGGAGGAGGGTGGGGGTGTGAGGAGGAGGGTTTGGGTGTGAGGAGGAGGAGTGTGGGGTGTGAGGAGGAGGAGGGTGTGGGTCTGAGGATGAGGAGGGTGTTGTGTGAGGAGGAGGGTGGGGGAGTGAGGAGTAGGAGGGTGGGGGTGGGAGGAGGAGGAGGGTGGGTGTGTGAGGAGGAGGGTGGGGGAGTGAGGAGGAGGAGAGGGGGTGTGAGGAGGAGGATGGTGGATGTGTGAGGAGGAGTAGGGTGAGGGTGTGAGGAGGAGGGTGAGGGTGTGAGGAGGAGGGTGGGTATGTGAGGTGGAGGGAGGGGTGTGAGGAGGAGGGTGGGTGTGTGAGGAGGAGGAGGGTGAGGGTGCGAGGAGGAGGAGGGTGGGGTGTGAGGAGGAGGATGTTGGGGTGTAAGGTGGAGGAGAGTGAGGGTGTGAGGAGGAGGAGGGTGAGGGTGAGGAGGAGGAGGGTGGGGGTGTGAGGAGGAGGAGGTTGGGGTGTAAGGTGGAGGAGAGTGAGGGTTTGAGGAGGAGGAAGGTGTGGGTGTGAGGATGAGGAGGGTGAGGGTGTGAGGAGGAGGAGGGTGGGGGTGTGAGGAGGAGGAGGTTGGGGTGTAAGGTGGAGGAGGTTGGGGTGTGAGGAGGAGGATGGTGGGGGTTTGAGGAGGAGGAGGGTGTGGGTGTGAGGATGAGGAGGGTGGGGGTGTGAGGAGGAGGGTGGGTAAGGGTGTGAGGAGGAGGGTTCCTCTGAGTAGGAGGGTGGTTCTGTGAGGAGGAGGAGGGTGAGGGTGTGAGGAGCAGGAGGTTGAGGTTTTGAGCAGGAGGGTGAAGGTGTGAGGAGGAGGAGGGTGGGGATGTGAGGAGCAGGAGGGTGAGGGTGTTAGGAGGAGGTTGATGGTGTGAGGAGGAGGACGAGGAGGGTGGGTTTGTGAGGATGAGGGTTGGGGTGTGAGGAGGAGGAGGGTGGGTGTATGAGGAGGAGGAGGGTGAGGGTGTGAGGAGGAGGATTAGAGTGTGAGGAGAAGGATGGGTGTGTGAGCAGGAGGAGGGTGTGGGGAGTGTGAGGGGGGAGGAGGGTAGGGAGTGTGAGGAGGAGGGTGAGGGTGTGCGGAGGAGGGTGAGAGTGTGAGGAGGAGGGTGGGTGTGTGAGGAGGTGGAGGGTGAGAGTGTGAGGAGGAGGAGGGTGGGGGTGTGAGGAGGAGGAGGGTGGGAGTGTGAGGGGGAGCAGGGTGGGTTTGTGATGAGGAGGGTGAGGGTGTGAGGAGGAGGAAGGTGAGGGTGTCAGGAGGAGGAGGGTTGGTGTGTGATGAGGAGGAGGGTGTGAGGAGGAGGAGGATGGTGTGTGAGGAGCAGGAGGTTGAGGTTTTGAGGAGGAGGGTGAAGGTGTGAGGAGGAGGAGGGTGGGGATGTGAGGAGCAGGAGGGTGAGGGTGTTAGGAGGAGGTTGAGGGTGTGAGGAGGAGGGTGGGTGTGTGAGGTGGAGGTTGGGTGTGTGAGGAGGAGGAGGGTGGGGATGTGAGGAGGAGGAGGAGGGCGGGGGTGTGAGGGGGAGGAGGGTGCGAGTGTGTGGAGGATGAGGGTGGTTGTGTGAGGAGGAGGGTGTGGGTGTGAGGAGGAGGGTGAGATTGTGAGGAGGAGGAGGGTGAGGGTGTGAGGAGGAGGGTGTGGGTGTGAGGAGGAGGGTGGGGAGTGAGGACGAGGAGGGTGTGGGTGTGAGCAGGAGGAGGGTGGGGTGTGAGGAGGAGGGTGAGAGTGTGAGGAGGAGGAGGGTGGGGGTGTAAGGAGGAGCAGGGTGAGATTGTGAGGAGGAGGAGGGTGGGGGTGTGAGGAGGAGGAGGGTGGCGGTGTGACGAGGAGGGTGAGGGTGTGAGGAGGAGGGTGAGGCTGTGAGGAGGAGCGTGGGGGAGTGAGGAGGAGAAGGGTGAGGGTGTGAGGAGTAGGGTGGGGTGTGATGAGGAGGAGGGTGGGGGAGTGAGGAGGAGGAGTTTGAGGGTGTGAGGAGGAGTAGGTTGGAGGAGTGAGGAGGAGGAGGGTGAGGGGCTGAGGAGTAGGGTGGGGTGTGATGAGAAGGAGGGTGGGGGAGTGAGGAGGAGGAGCTTGAGGGTGTGAGGAGGAGGGTGAGGGTGTGAGGAGGACTGTGGGTTTGTGAGGAGGATGAGGGTGAGGGTGTGAGGAGTAGGGTTGGGGTGTGAGGAGGAGGGTGATGGTGTGAGGAGGAGGGTGAGGCTGTGAGAAGGAGGGTGGGGGTGTGAGTTGGAGAGTGGGGGTGTCAGGAGGAGGGTGGGGGTGTGAGGAGGATGAGGGTGAGGGTGTGAGGAGGAGGGTGAGAGTGTGAGGAGGAGGAGGGTGGTTGTGTGAGGAGGAGGAGGGTGAGGGTGTGAGGAGGAGGGTGTGGGTGTGAGGAGGAGGAGGGTGATTGTGTGAGGAGGAGGGTGTGGGTTTGAGGAGGAGGGTGAGAGTGTGAGGAGGAGGAGGGTGGTTGTGTGAGGAGGAGGGTGTGGGTGTGAGGAGGAGGGTGAGAGTGTGAGGAGGAGGAGGGTGGTTGTGTGAGGAGGAGGAGGGTGAGGGTGTGAGGAGGAGGGTGTGGGTGTGAGGAGGAGGAGGAGGGTGATTGTGTGAGGAGGAGGGTGTGGGTTTGAGGAGGAGGGTGAGAGTGTGAGTAGGAGGAGGGTGGTTGTGTGAGGAGGAGGGTTTGGGTGTGAGGAGGAGGGTGAGAGTGTGAGGAGGAGGAGGGTGGGGGTGTGAGGAGGAGGGTTTGGGTGTGAGGAGGAGGAGTGTGGTGTGTGAGGAGGAGGAGGGTGTGGGTCTGAGGATGAGGAGGGTGTTGTGTGAGGAGGAGGGTGGGGGAGTGAGGAGCAGGAGGGTGGGGGTGGGAGGAGGAGGAGGGTGGGTGTGTGAGGAGGAGGGTGGGGGAGTGAGGAGGAGGAGAGGGGGTGTGAGGAGGAGGATGGTGGATGTGTGAGGAGGAGTAGGGTGAGGGTGTGAGGAGGAGGGTGAGGGTGTGAGGAGGAGGGTGGGTATGTGAGGTGGAGGGAGGGGTGTGAGGAGGAGGGTGGGTGTGTGAGGAGGAGGAGGGTGAGGGTGTGAGGAGGAGGAGGGTGGGGTGTGAGGAGGAGGATGTTGGGGTGTAAGGTGGAGGAGAGTGAGGGTGTGAGGAGGAGAAGGGTGAGGGTGTGAGGAGGAGGAGGGTGGGGTGTGAGGAGGAGGAGGTTGGGGTGTAAGGTGGAGGAGAGTGAGGGTTTGAGGAGGAGGAAGGTGTGGGTGTGAGGATGAGGAGGGTGAGGGTGTGAGGAGGAGGAGGGTGGGGGTGTGAGGAGGAGGAGGTTGGGGTGTAAGGTGGAGGAGGTTGGGGTGTGAGGAGGAGGATGATGGGGGTTTGAGGAGGAGGAGGGTGTGGGTGTGAGGATGAGGAGGGTGGGGGTGTGAGGAGGAGGGTGGGTAAGGGTGTGAGGAGGAGGGTTCCTCTGAGAAGGAGGGTGGTTCTGTGAGGAGGAGGAGGGTGAGGGTGTGAGGAGCAGGAGGTTGAGGTTTTGAGCAGGAGGGTGAAGGTGTGAGGAGGAGGAGGGTGGGGATGTGAGGAGCAGGAGGGTGAGGGTGTTAGGAGGAGGTTGATGGTGTGAGGAGGAGGACGAGGAGGGTGGGTTTGTGAGGATGAGGGTTGGGGTGTGAGGAGGAGGAGGGTGGGTGTATGAGGAGGAGGAGGGTGAGGGTGTGAGGAGGAGGATTAGAGTGTGAGGAGAAGGATGGGTGTGTGAGCAGGAGGAGGGTGGGGGTGTGAGGGGGAGGAGGGTGGGAGTGTGAGGAGGAGGGTGGGGGTGTTAGGAGGAGGGTGAGAGTGTGAGGAGGAGGGTGAGGGTGTGCGGAGGAGGGTGAGAGTGTGAGGAGGTGGGTGGGTGTGTGAGGAGGTGGAGGGTGAGAGTGTGAGGAGGAGGAGAGTGGGGGTGTGAGGAGGAGGAGGGTGGGGGTGTGAGGTGGAGGAGAGTGGGGGTGTGAGGAGGAGGATGGTGGGTGTATGAGGAGGAGGAGTGTGAGGGTGTGAGGAAGAGGGGTAGGGTGTGAGGAGGAGGATGGGTGTGTGAGCTGGAGGAGGGTGGGGATGTGAGGAGGAGGGGGGTATAAGGAGGAGGAGGGTGGGGTGTGAGGGGGAGGAGGGTGGGAGTGTGAGGAGGAGGAGGTTGGTTGTGTGAGGAGGAGGGTGTGGGTGTGAGGAGGAGGGTGAGAGTGTGAGGAGGAGGGTGGGTGTGTGAGTAGGAGGAGGGTGGGGATGTGAGGAGCAGGAGGGTGAGGGTGTTAGGAGGAGGTTTAGGGTGTGAGGAGGAGGAGGAGGAGCGTGGGTGTGTGAGGATGAGGGTGGGGGTGTGAGGATGAGGAGGAGGGTGAGGGTGTGAGGTGGAGGATGTTGAGGGTGTGAGCAGGAGGAGGGGGGTGTGTGAGGAGGAGGGGGGTTTGGGTGTGAGGAGGAGGTGGGTGAGGGTGTGAGGAGGAGGAGGGTGAGGCTGTGAGGAGGTGGGCGGGGGTGTGAGGAGGAGGAGGGTGTGGGTGTGAGGAGGAGGGTGAGAGTGTGAGGAGGAGGAGGGTGGTGAGAGTAGGAGGAGGGTGGGGATGTGAGGAGCAGGAGGGTGAGGGTGTTAGGAGGAGGTTTAGGGTGTGAGGAGGAGGAGGAGGAGCGTGGGTGTGTGAGGATGAGGGTGGGGGTGTGAGGAGGAGGAGGAGGGTGAGGGTTTGAGGTGGAGGATGATGAGGGTGTGAGCAGGAGGAGGGGGGTGTGTGAGGAGGAGGAGGGTTTGGGTGTGAGGAGGAGGAGGGTGAGGGTGTGAGTAGGAGGAGGGTGAGGGTGTGAGGAGGAGCGTGAGGGTGTGAGCAAGAGGAGGGTGTGGGTGTGAGGAGGAGGGTGGGGGTGTGAGGAGGAGGAGGGTGAGGGTATGAAGAGGAGTGTGGGGGTATGAGGAGGAGGTGGGTGAGGGTGGGAGGAGGAGGGTGGGTGTGTGAGGAGGAGGTTGGGGGTTTGAGGAGGTGGAGGGTGGGGGTGTGAGGTGGAGGATGTTGAGGGTGTGAGGAGGAGCCGGGAGGGTGTGTGAGGAGGAGGGTGAGGGTGTGAGGAGGAGGAGGGTGGGGTTATGAGGAGGTGGAGGGTGATGGTGTGAGGAGGAGGGTTAGGGTGTGAGGAGGAGGAGGGTGGGGGTGTGAGGAGGAGGAGGGTGGCGGTGTGAGGAGGAGGAGGGTGGGGCTGTGTGGAGGAGGAGGGTGGGGGTGTGAGGAGGAGGAGGGTGGGAGTGTGAGGAGGAGGAAGGTGAGGGTGTCAGGAGGAGGAGGGTGAGGTTGTGAGGAGGAGGGTGAGGCTGTGAGGAGGAGGGTGGGGCTGTGAGGAGGTGGAGGGTGAGGCTGTGAGGAGCAGGAGGGTGAGGGTTTGAGGAGGAGGGTGAAGGTGTGAGGAGGAGGAGGGTGGGGGAGGGTGAGGGTGTGAGGAGGAGGAGGGTGGGACTGTGAGGAGGAGGAAGGTGAGGGTGTGAGGAAGAGGGTCAGTGTGTGAGGAGGAGGAGGGTGGGGGTGTGAGGAGGAGGAGGGTGGGGGTGTGAGGAGGAGGAGGGTGGGGGTGTGAGGAGGAGGGTGAGGGTGTGAGGAGGAGGGTGAGGGTGTGAGGAGGAGGAGGGTGAGGGTGTGAGGAGGAGGAGGGTGAGGGTGTGAGGAGCAGGAGGGTGAGGGTGTGAGGAGGAGGAGGGTGAGGGTGTGAGGAGGAGGGTTAGGGTGTGAGGAGGAGGATGGGTGTGTGAGGAGGAGGAGGGTGGGACTGTGAGGAGGAGGAGGAAGGTGAGGGTGTCAGGAGGAGGGTCGGTGTGTGAGGAGGAGGAGGGTGGGGGTGTGAGGAGGAGGAGGGTGGGGTGTGAGTAGGAAGGTGAGGGTGTGAGGAGGAGGGTGAGGGTGTGAGGAGGAGGGTGAGGCTGTGAGGAGGAGGAGCGTGTGGGTGTGAGGAGGAGGAGGGTGTGGGTGTGAGGAGGAGGAGGGTGGGGGTGTGAGGAGGAGGAGGGTGAGGGTGTGAGGAGGAGGGTGTGGGTGTGAGGAGGAGGAGGGTGATTGTGTGAGGAGGAGGGTGTGGGTGTGAGGAGGAGGAGGGTTGTTGTGTGAGGAGGAGGTGGAGGGTGAGGGT
Source organism: Carcharodon carcharias (assembly GCF_017639515.1). Classification (NCBI taxonomy): domain Eukaryota; kingdom Metazoa; phylum Chordata; class Chondrichthyes; order Lamniformes; family Lamnidae; genus Carcharodon; species Carcharodon carcharias. Next base: position 12,398 of record NW_024471159.1, read on the forward strand.
GTGAGGTGGAGGTGGGTGATGGTGTGAGGAGGAGGGTGAGGGTGTGAAGAGGAGGGTGGGGGTGTGAGGAGGACTATGAGGGTGTGAATAGGAGGGTGAGGGTGTGAGGAGGAGGGTGGGGGTGTGAGGAGGAGGAGGGTCTGTGTGTGAGGAGGAGCTGGGTGGGTGTGAGGAGGAGGAGGGTGGGGGTGTGAGGAGGAGGAGGTTCGGGGTGTGAGGAGGTGGAGGGTGGGGGTGTGAGGAGGAGGAGGGTGAGGATGTGAGTAGGAGGAGGGTGGGGGTTTGAGGAGGAGGGTGAGGGTCTGAGGAGGACGATCGTGGGGGTGTGAGGAGCAGAGTAGTGGTGTGAGTTGGAGGAGAGTGAGAGCTTGAGGAGGGGTAGAGTGGGTCTGTGAGGTGGAGGTGGGTGATGGTGTGAGGAGGAGTGTGAGGGTGTGAGGAGGTGGAGGGTGGGGGTTTGAGGAGGAGGTTGAGTGTGTGAGGAGGAGGGTGGGTGTGTGAGATGGAGGAGGGTGGGTGTGTGAGGTGGAGGAGGGTGATGGTGTGAGGAGGAGGGTGAGAGTGTGAGGAGGAGAGGGTCGGGGTGTGAGGAGGAGGAGGGTGAGTGTCTGAGGAGGAGGAGGGTGGGGGTGAGAGGAGGTGACTGAGGGTGTGAGGAGGAGGGTGGGGGTGTGAGGAGGAGGAGGGTGAGTTTTGAGGAGAAGGAGGGTGGAGGTTTGAAGAGGAGGGTGAGGGTCTGAGGAGGACGATCGTGGGGGTGTGAGGAGGAGAGTGGGGGTGTGAGGAGGAGGAGGGTGAGGGTGTGAGGAGGACGATCATGGTAGCGTGAGGAGGAGGTTGGGCGTGTGAGGAGGAGGAAGGTGGGTGTGTGAGGTGGAGGAGGGTGAGAGTGTGAGGAGGAGATGGTTGGGGTGTGAGGAGGAGGAGGATGAGGGTTTGAGGAGGAGGAGGGTGGGTGTGTGAGGAGGAGGGTGGGTGTGTGAGGAGGAGGAGGGTGGTGGTGTGAGGAGGAGGAGGGTGGGTGTGAGGAGGAGGAGGGTGGGTGTGTGAGGAGGAGGAGAGTGGGGGTGTGAGGAGGAGGGTGAGATTGTGAGGAGGAGGAGGGTGAGGGTGTGAGGAGGAGGGTGTGGGTGTGAGGAGGAGGAGGGTGAGGGTGTGAGGAGGACGATCATGGTAGCGTGAGGAGGAGGGTGGGCGTGTGAGGAGGAGGAAGGTGGGTGTGTGAGGTGGAGGGGGGTGAGAGTGTGAGGAGGAGATGGTCGGGGTGTGAGGAGGAGGAGGATGAGGGTTTGAGGAGGAGGAGGGTGGGTGTGTGAGGAGGAGGGTGGGTGTGTGAGGAGGAGGAGGGTGGTGGTGTGAGGAGGAGGAGGGTGGGTGTGAGGAGGAGGAGGGTGGGTGTGTGAGGAGGAGGAGAGTGGGGGTGTGAGGAGGAGGAGGGTGGGCGTATGAGCAGGAGGAGGGTGGGCGTGTGAGGAGTAGGAGAGTGAGGGTGTGAGGAGGAGGAAGAGGAGGGTGAGGGTGTGAGGAGGAGCAGGGTCCAGGTGTGAGGAGGAGCAGGGTCCGGGTGCGAGGAGGAGGAGGGTGGGGGTGTGAGGAGGTGGAGGGTGGGTGTGTGAGGAGGAGCAGTGTGAGGGTATGAGGAGGAGGTTGGGGGCATGAGGAGGAGGAGTGTGGGCGTGTGAGGAGGAGGAGGGGAGGAAGTGAGGAGGAGGATAGTGGGGGTGTGAGGTGGAGGAGGGTGATGGAGTGAGGAGGAGGGTGAGAGTGTGAGGAGGAGAATGTCGGGGTGTGAGGAGGAGGAGGGTGAGGGTCTGAGCAGGAGGAGGGTGGGGGTGTGAGTGGGAGGGTGGGTGTGTGAGGAGGAGGAGGGTGGGGGTGTGAGGAGGAGGAGGAGGGTGGGGGTGTGAGGAGGAGGAGGGTGAGGGTGTGAGGAGGAGGGTAGGGGTGTGGGGAGGAGGGAGGGGCTGTGAGGAGAATGAGTGTGGGTGTGTGAGGAGGAGGAGGGTGAGGGTGTTAGCAGGAGAGTGGGGGTGTGAGGAGGAGGGTGAGGGTGTGAGGAGGAGGAGGGTGGGAGTGTGACGAACAGGAGGGTGAGGGTGTTAGGAGGAGGTTGAGGGTGTGAGGAGGAGGAGGAGGAGGGTGGGGGTGTGAGGATGATGGTGGGGCTGTGAGGAGCAGGAGGGTGAGGATGTGAGGAGGAGGAGGTTGGAGGTGTGAGGAGGAGGAGGGTGGGTGTGTGAGGGGGAGGAGGGTCTGGGTGTGAGTAGGAGGAGGGTGAGGGTGTGAGGAGGAGGATGAGGCTGTGTGGAGGAGGGTGGGGGTGTGAGGAGGAGGAGGGTTTGGGTGTGAGGAGGAGGAGGAGGGTGGGGGTGTGAGGAAGCGGGTGAGGGTGTGAGGAGGAGGGTGGTGTTGTGAGGAGGTGGAGGGTGGGGGTGTGAGGAGGAGGAGGAGGAGTGTGGGTGGTGTGAGAAGGAGGAGGGTGGGGTTGTGAGGAAGAGGAGGATGGGGGTGTGAGGAGGAGGAGGAGGGTGGGGGTGTGAGGAAGTGGGTGCGGGTGTGAGGAGGAGGGTGGTGTTGTGAGGAGGTGGAGGGTGGGGGTGTGAGGAGGAGGAGGAGGAGGGTGAGGGTGTGAGGGGGAGGGTCCGGGTGTGAGAAGGAGGAGGGTGGGCGTGTGAGGAGGAGCAGTGTGAGGGTGTGAGGAGGAGTGTGGGGGTGTGAGGCGGAGGAGGGGAGGAAGTGAGGAGGAGGATAGTGGGGGTGTGAGGAGGAGGATGGTGAGGGTGTGAGGAGGAGAATGGTGAGGGTGTGAGGAGGAGGAGGATGAGGGTGTGAGGAGGAGGAGGGTGAGGGTGTGAGGAGGAGGATGGTGGGGGTGTGAGGAGGAGGAGGGTTGTTGTGTGAGGAGGAGGTGGAGGGAGAGGGTGTGAGGAGGTGGAGGGTGAGGGTGTGAGGAGGAGGAGGAGGGTGGGTGTGTGAGGAAGCGGGTGAGGGTGTGAGGAGGAGGGTGGGGTTGTGAGGAGGTGGAGGGTGGTGGTGTGAGGAGGAGGAGGAGGAGGGTGAGGGTGTGAGGAGGAGGGTCCGGGTGTTAGGAGGAGGAGGGTGGGCGTGTGAGGAGGAGCAGTGTGAGGGTGTGAGGAGGAGCGTGGGGGTGTGAGGAGGAGGAGGGTTGTTTTGTGAGGAGGAGGTGGAGGGTGAGGAGTGTGAGGAGGTGGAGGGTGAGGGTGTGAGGAGGAGGAGGGTTGTTGTGTGAGGAGGAGGTGGAGGGTGAGGGTGTGAGGAGGAGGGTGGGGGTGTGAGGAGGAGGAGGGTGGGGGTGTGATGATGAGGAGGGTGAGGGTGTGAGGAGGAGGAGGGTGGGAGTGTGAGGAGGAGGAGGGCATGGGTGTGAGGAGGAGGAGCGTGAGGGTGTGAGGAGGAGGAGGGTGGGGGTTTGAGGAGGAGGAAGGTGGGAGTGTGAGGAGGAGGGTCAGAGTTTGAGGAGGAAGAGGGTGAGGGTGTGAGGAGGAAGAGGGTGAGGGTGTGAGGAGGAGGAGGGTGAGGGTGTGACGTGGAGGGTGGGGGTGTAAGGAGGAGGAGAGTGAGGGTATGAGGAGGAGGAGAATGGGAGTGTGAGGAGGAGGAGTGTGAGGGTGTGAGGAGGAGGAGAGTGGGTGTGAGGAGGAGTGTGGGAGTGTGAGGAGGAGCAGGGTGGTGGTGTGAGGAGGAGGAGCGTGGGTGTGTGAGGATGAGGGTGGGGGTGTGAGGAGGAGGAGGAGGGTGAGGGTTTGAGGTGGAGGATGATGAGGGTGTGAGCAGGAGGAGGGGGGTGTGTGAGGAGGAGGAGGGTTTGGGTGTGAGGAGAAGGTGGGTGAGGGTGTGAGGAGGAGGAGGGTGAGGGTGTGAGGAGGAGGGTGGGGGGTGTGAGGAGAAGGAGGGTGAGGGTGTGAGGAGGAGGGTGAGGGTGTGTGAGGAGGAGTTTGGGGGTTTGAGGAGGTGGAGGGTGGGGGTGTGAGGAGGAGGAGGGTGAGGGTGGGAGGAGGAGGGTGGGTGTGTGAGGAGGAGGTTGGGGGTTTTAGGAGGTGGAGGGTGGGGGTGTGAGGTGGAGGATGTTGAGGGTGTGAGGAGGAGCTGGGAGGGTGTGTGAGGAGGAGGGTGAGGGTGTGAGGAGGAGGAGGGTGGGGGTATGAGGAAGTGGAGGGTGATGGTGTGAGGAGGAGGGTTAGGGTGTGAGGAGGAGGAGGGTGGGGGTGTGAGGAGGAGGAGGGTGGTGGTGTGAGTTGGAGGAGGGTGGGGCTGTGTGGAGGAGGAGGGTGGGGGTGTGAGGAGGAGGAGGGTGGGAGTGTGAGGAGGAGGAAGGTGAGGGTGTCAGGAGGAGGAGGGTGTGGTTGTGAGGAGGAGGGTGAGGGTGTGAGGAGGAGGGTGGGGCTGTGAGGAGGTGGAGGGTGAGGCTGTGAGGAGCAGGAGGGTGAGGGTTTGAGGAGGAGGGTGAAGGTGTGAGGAGGAGGAGGGTGGGGGAGGGTGAGGGTGTGAGGAGGAGGAGGGTGGGACTGTGAGGAGGAGGAAGGTGAGGGTGTGAGGAAGAGGGTCGGTGTGTGAGGAGGAGGAGGGTGGGGGTGTGAGGAGGAGGAGGGTGGGGGTGTGAGGAGGAGGGTGGGGGTGTGAGGAGGAGGGTGAGGGTGTGAGGAGGAGGGTGAGGGTGTGAGGAGGAGGAGGGTGAGGGTGTGAGGAGGAGGAGGGTGAGGGTGTGAGGAGGAGGAGGGTGAGGGTGTGAGGAGAAGGAGGGTGAGGGTGTGAGGAGGAGGGTTAGGGTGTGAGGAGGAGGATGGGTGTGTGAGGAGGAGGAGGGTGGGTCTGTGAGGAGGAGGAGGAAGGTGAGGGTGTCAGGAGGAGGGTCGGTGTGTGAGGAGAAGGAGGGTGGTGGTGTGAGGAGGAGGAGGGTGGGGGTGTGAGTAGGAAGGTGAGGGTGTGAGGAGGAGGGTGAGGGTGTGAGGAGGAGGGTGAGGCTGTGAGGAGGAGGAGGGTGTGGGTGTGAGGAGGAGGAGGGTGGGAGTGTGAGGAGGAGGAAGGTGAGGGTGTCAGGAGGAGGAGGGTGAGGTTGTGAGGAGGAGGGTGAGGCTGTGAGGAGGAGGGTTGGGCTGTGAGGAGGAGGAGGGTGAGGGTGTGAGGAGAAGGAGGGTGAGGGTTTGAGGAAGAGGGTGAAGGTGTGAGGAGGAGGAGGGTGGGGGAGGGTGAGGGTGTGAGGAGGAGGAGGGTGGGACTGTGAGGAGGAGGAAGGTGAGGGTGTGAGGAAGAGGGTGGGTGTGTGAGGAGGAGGAGGGTGGGGGTGTGAGGAGTAGGAGGGTGGGGGTGGGAGGAGGAGGAGGGTGGGTGTTTGAGGAAGAGGGTGGGGGAGTGAGGAGGAGGGTGAGGGAGTGAGGAGTAGGAGGGTGGGGGTGTGAAGAGCAGGAGGATGAGGGTGTGAGGAGGAGGGTGGGGGAGTGAGGAGTAGGAGGAGAGGGTGTGTGAGGAGGAGGAGGGTGGGTGTGTGAGGGGGAGGGTGAGGGTGTGAGGAGGAGGGTGTGGGTGTGAGGAGGAGGGTGGGGCTGTGAGTTGGAGGTTGGGGTGTGAGGAGGAGGAGGGTGAGGGTGTCAGGAGGAGGAGGGTGAGGCTGCGAGGAGGAGGAGGGTTGAGGTGTGAGTAGCAGGGTGAGGGTGTGAGGAGGAGGAGGGTGGGGGTGTGAGGAGGAGGAGGAGGGTGAGGGTGTGAGGAGGAGGAGGGTGGGGGTGTGAGGAGGAGGAGGAGGGTGGGGGGTGTGAGGAGGAGGAAGAGGGTGGGGGTGTGAGGAGGAGTAATGTGGGTGTGTGAGGAGGAGGAAGGTGGGGTGTGAGAGGGAGGAGGGTGTGAGGAGGAGGGTGGTTGTCTGAGGAGGAGGGTGTGGGTGTGAGGAGGAGAGTGAGAGTGTGAGGAGGAGGGTGGGGTTGAGAGGAGGAGGAGGGTGAGAGTGTGAGGAGGAGGAGGGTGGGGGTGTGAGGAGGAGGAGGGTGGGTGTGTGAGGAGGAGGAGGGTGGGGGTGTGAGGAGGAGGTGGGTGGGGGTGTGAGGAGGAGGAGGGTGAGGTTGTGAGGAGGAGGAGGGTGGGTGTGTGAGGGGAAGCAGGGTGAGGGTGTGAGAAGGAGGGAGGGGTGTGATGAGGAGGAGGGTGGGGGAGTGAGGAGGAGGAGTTTGAGGGTGTGAGGAGGAGGATGGTGGAGGAGTGAGGAGGAGGAGGGTGAGGGTGTGAGGAGGATGGTGAGGGTGTGAGGAGGTGGGTGAGGATGTGAGGAGGAGGGTGAGGGTGTGAGGAGGAGTGTGGGTTTGTGAGCAGGAGGAGTGTGAGGGTGTGAGGAGTAGGGTTGGGCTCTGAGGAGGAGGGTGGGGGTGTGAGGAGGAGTAGGGTGAGGGTGTGAGGAGGAGGAGGGTGGGGGCGTGAGCAGGAGGAGGGTGGTTTTGTGAGGAGGGGAGTGGGGAATTGAGGAGTAGGAGGGTGGGGTGGGAGGTGGAGGAGGGTGGGGGTGTGAGGTGGAGGGTGAGGGTGTGAGTAGGAGGGTGAGTGTGTGAGGATGAGGAGTAGGGTGGGGGTGTGAGGAGGAGGGTGGGGGTGTGAGGAGGAGGAGGGTGGGGGTATGAGGAGATGGAGGGTGATGGTGTGAAGAGGACGGTAGGGGCGTGAGGAGGTGGAGGGTGAGGGTTTGAGGAGGAGGGTTAGGGTGTGAGGAGGAGGATGGGTGTGTGAGGAGGTGGAGGGTGGGGGTGTGAGGAGGAGGAGGGTGGGTGTGTGAGTAGGAGGAGAGTGGGGGTGTGAGGAGGAGGATGGTGAGGGTGTGAGGAGGAGGAGGAGGGTGGGGGTGTGAGGAGGAGGAAGAAGGTGGGAGTGTGAGGAGGAGTAATGTGGGTGTGTGAGGAGGAGGAGGGTGGGGTGTGAGAGGGAGGAGGGTGTGAGGAGGAGGGTGGTTGTCTGAGGAGGAGGGTGTGGGTGTGAGGAGGAGAGTGAGAGTGTGAGGAGGAGGAGGGTGGGGTTGAGAGGAGGAGAAGGGTGAGAGTGTGAGGAGGAGGAGGGTGGGGGTGTGAGGAGGAGGAGGGTGGGAGTGTGAGGAGGAGGAGGGTGGGGGTGTGAGGAGGAGGAGAGTGGGTGTGAGGAGGAGGAGGGGAGGAAGTGAGCAGGAGGATAGTGGGGGTGTGAGGAGGAGGATGGTGAGGGTGTGAGGAGGAGAATGGTGAGGGTGTGAGGAGGAGGAGGATGAGGGTGTGAGGAGGAGGAGGGTGAGGGTGTGAGGAGGAGGAGGGTGGGGGTGTGAGGAGGAGGAGGGTTGTTGTGTGAGGAGGAGGTGGAGGGAGAGGGTGTGAGGAGGTGGAGGGTGAGGGTGTGAGGAGGAGGAGGAGGGTGGGTGTGTGAGGAAGCGGGTGAGGGTGTGAGGAGGAGGGTGGGGTTGTGAGGAGGTGGAGGGTGGGGGTGTGAGGAGGAGGAGGAGGAGGGTGAGGGTGTGAGGAGGAGGGTCCGGGTGTTAGGAGGAGGAGGGTGGGCGTGTGAGGAGGAGCAGTGTGAGGGTGTGAGGAGGAGCGTGGGGGTGTGAGGAGGAGGAGGGTTGTTGTGTGAGGAGGAGGTGGAGGGTGAGGAGTGTGAGGAGGTGGAGGTTGAGGGTGTGAGGAGGAGGAGGGTTGTTGTGTGAGGAGGAGGTGGAGGGTGAGGGTGTGAGGAGGAGGGTGGGGGTGTGAGGAGGAGGAGGGTGGGGGTGTGATGATGAGGAGGGTGAGGGTGTGAGGAGGAGGAGGGTGGGAGTGTGAGGAGGAGGAGGGCATGGGTGTGAGGAGGAGGAGCGTGAGGGTGTGAGGAGGAGGAGGGTGGGGGTTTGAGGAGGAGGAAGGTGGGAGTGTGAGGAGGAGGGTCAGAGTTTGAGGAGGAAGAGGGCGAGGGTGTGAGGAGGAAGAGGGTGAGGGTGTGAGGAGGAGGAGGGTGAGGGTGTGACGTGGAGGGTGGGGGTGTAAGGAGGAGGAGAGTGAGGGTATGAGGAGGAGGAGAATGGGAGTGTGAGGAGGAGGAGTGTGAGGGTGTGAGGAGGAGGAGAGTGGGTGTGAGGAGGAGTGTGGGAGTGTGAGGAGGAGCAGGGTGAGGGTGTGAGGAGGAGGAGGGTGAGGGTGTGAGGAGGAGGGTGGGGGTGTGAGGAGAAGGAGGGTGAGGGTGTGAGGAGGAGGGTGAGGGTGTGTGAGGAGGAGTTTGGGGGTTTGAGGAGGTGGAGGGTGGGGGTGTGAGGAGGAGGAGGGTGAGGGTATGAAGAGGAGTGTGGGGGTGTGAGGAGGAGGTGGATGAGGGTGGGAGGAGGAGGGTGGGTGTGTGAGGAGGAGGTTGGGGGTTTTAGGAGGTGGAGGGTGGGGGTGTGAGGTGGAGGATGTTGAGGGTGTGAGGAGGAGCTGGGAGGGTGTGTGAGGAGGAGGGTGAGGGTGTGAGGAGGAGGAGGGTGGGGGTATGAGGAAGTGGAGGGTGATGTTGTGAGGAGGAGGGTTAGGGTGTGAGGAGGAGGAGGGTGGGGGTGTGAGGAGGAGGAGGGTGGTGGTGTGAGTTGGAGGAGGGTGGGGCTGTGTGGAGGAGGAGGGTGGGGGTGTGAGGAGGAGGAGGGTGGGAGTGTGAGGAGGAGGAAGGTGAGGGTGTCAGGAGGAGGAGGGTGAGGTTGTGAGGAGGAGGGTGAGGCTGTGAGGAGGAGGGTGGGGCTGTGAGGAGGTGGAGGGTGAGGCTGTGAGGAGCAGGAGGGTGAGGGTTTGAGGAGGAGGGTGAAGGTGTGAGGAGGAGGAGGGTGGGGGAGGGTGAGGGTGTGAGGAGGAGGAGGGTGGGACTGTGAGGAGGAGGAAGGTGAGGGTGTGAGGAAGAGGGTCGGTGTGTGAGGAGGAGGAGGGTGGGGGGTGTGAGGAGGAGGAGGGTGGGGGTGTGAGGAGGAGGGTGGGGGTGTGAGGAGGAGGGTGAGGGTGTGAGGAGGAGGGTGAGGGTGTGAGGAGGAGGAGGGTGAGGGTGTGAGGAGGAGGAGGGTGAGGGTGTGAGGAACAGGAGGGTGAGGGTGTGAGGAGAAGGAGGGTGAGGGTGTGAGGAGGAGGGTTAGGGTGTGAGGAGGAGGATGGGTGTGTGAGGAGGAGGAGGGTGGGTCTGTGAGGAGGAGGAGGAAGGTGAGGGTGTCAGGAGGAGGGTCGGTGTGTGAGGAGGAGGAGGGTGGTGGTGTGAGGAGGAGGAGGGTGGGGGTGTGAGTAGGAAGGTGAGGGTGTGAGGAGGAGGGTGAGGGTGTGAGGAGGAGGGTGAGGGTGTGAGGAGGAGGAGGGTGTGGGTGTGAGGAGGAGGAGGGTGGGAGTGTGAGGAGGAGGAAGGTGAGGGTGTCAGGAGGAGGAGGGTGAGGTTGTGAGGAGGAGGTTGGGGTGTGAGGAGGAGGGTTGGGCTGTGAGGAGGAGGAGGGTGAGGGTGTGAGGAGAAGGAGGGTGAGGGTTTGAGGAAGAGGGTGAAGGTGTGAGGAGGAGGAGGGTGGGGGAGGGTGAGGGTGTGAGGAGGAGGAGGGTGGGACTGTGAGGAGGAGGAAGGTGAGGGTGTGAGGAAGAGGGTGGGTGTGTGAGGAGGAGGAGGGTGGGGGTGTGAGGAGTAGGAGGGTGGGGGTGGGAGGAGGAGGAGGGTGGGTGTTTGAGGAAGAGGGTGGGGGAGTGAGGAGGAGGGTGAGGGGAGTGAGGAGTAGGAGGGTGGGGGTGTGAAGAGCAGGAGGATGAGGGTGTGAGGAGGAGGGTGGGGGAGTGAGGAGTAGGAGGAGAGGGTGTGTGAGGAGGAGGAGGGTGGGTGTGTGAGGGGGAGGGTGAGGGTATGAGGAGGAGGGTGTGGGTGTGAGGAGGAGGGTGGGGCTGTGAGTTGGAGGTTGGGGTGTGAGGAGGAGGAGGGTGAGGGTGTCAGGAGGAGGAGGGTGAGGCTGCGAGGAGGAGGAGGGTTGAGGTGTGAGTAGCAGGGTGAGGGTGTGAGGAGGAGGAGGGTGGGGGTGTGAGGAGGAGGAGGAGGGTGAGGGTGTGAGGAGGAGGAGGGTGGGGGTGTGAGGAGGAGGAGGAGGGTGGGGGTGTGAGGAGGAGGAAGAGGGTGGGGGTGTGAGGAGGAGTAATGTGGGTGTGTGAGGAGGAGGAAGGTGGGGTGTGAGAGGGAGGAGGGTGTGAGGAGGAGGGTGGTTGTCTGAGGAGGAGGGTGTGGGTGTGAGGAGGAGAGTGAGAGTGTGAGGAGCAGGGTGGGGGTGTGAGGAGGAGGAGGGTGAGGGTGTGAGGAGGAGGAGGGTGGGGGTGTGAGGAGGAGGAGGGTGGGTGTGTGAGGAGGAGGAGGGTGGGGGTGTGAGGAGGAGGTGGGTGGGGGTGTGAGGAGGAGGAGGGTGAGGGTGTGAGGAGGAGGAGGGTGGGTGTGTGAGGGGAAGGAGGGTGAGGGTGTGAGTAGGAGGGAGGGGTGTGATGAGGAGGAGGGTGGGGGAGTGAGGAGGAGGAGTTTGAGGGTGTGAGGAGGAGGAGGGTGGAGGAGTGAGGAGGAGGAGGGTGAGGGTGTGAGGAGGAGGGTGAGGGTGTGAGGAGGAGGGTGAGGGTGTGAGGAGGAGGGTGAGGGTGTGAGGAGGAGTGTGGGTTTGTGAGCAGGAGGAGTGTGAGGGTGTGAGGAGTAGGGTTGGGCTCTGAGGAGGAGGGTGGGGGTGTGAGGAGGAGTAGGGTGAGGGTGTGAGGAGGAGGAGGGTGGGGGCGTGAGCAGGAGGAGGGTGGTTTTGTGAGGAGGGGAGTGGGGAATTGAGGAGTAGGAGGGTGGGGTGGGAGGTGGAGGAGGGTGGGGGTGTGAGGTGGAGGGTGAGGGTGTGAGTAGGAGGGTGAGTGTGTGAGGATGAGGAGTAGGGTGGGGGTGTGAGGAGGAGGGTGGGGGTGTGAGGAGGAGGAGGGTGGGGGTATGAGGAGATGGAGGGTGATGGTGTGAAGAGGACGGTAGGGGCGTGAGGAGGTGGAGGGTGAGGGTTTGAGGAGGAGGGTTAGGGTGTGAGGAGGAGGATGGGTGTGTGAGGAGGTGGAGGGTGGGGGTGTGAGGAGGAGGAGGGTGGGTGTGTGAGTAGGAGGAGAGTGGGGGTGTGAGGAGGAGGATGGTGAGGGTGTGAGGAGGAGGAGGAGGGTGGGGGTGTGAGGAGGAGGAAGAAGGTGGGAGTGTGAGGAGGAGTAATGTGGGTGTGTGAGGAGGAGGAGGGTGGGGTGTGAGAGGGAGGAGGGTGTGAGGAGGAGGGTGGTTGTCTGAGGAGGAGGGTGTGGGTGTGAGGAGGAGAGTGAGAGTGTGAGGAGGAGGAGGGTGGGGTTGAGAGGAGGAGAAGGGTGAGAGTGTGAGGAGGAGGAGGGTGGGGGTGTGAGGAGGAGGAGGGTGGGTGTGTGAGGAGGGGGAGGGTGGGGGTGTGAGGAGGAGGTGGGTGGGGGTGTGAGGAGGAGGAGGGGAGGAAGTGAGCAGGAGGATAGTGGGGGTGTGAGGAGGAGGATGGTGAGGGTGCGAGGAGGAGAATGGTGAGGGTGTGAGGAGGAGGAGGATGAGGGTGTGAGGAGGAGGAGGGTGAGGGTGTGAGGAGGAGGAGGGTGGGGGTGTGAGGAGGAGGAGGGTTGTTGTGTGAGGAGGAGGTGGAGGGAGAGGGTGTGAGGAGGTGGAGGGTGAGGGTGTGAGGAGGAGGAGGAGGGTGGGTGTGTGAGGAAGCGGGTGAGGGTGTGAGGAGGAGGGTGGGGTTGTGAGGAGGTGGAGGGTGGGGTGTGAGGAGGAGGAGGAGGAGGGTGAGGGTGTGAGGAGGAGGGTCCGGGTGTGAGGAGGAGGAGGGTTGTTGTGTGAGGAGGAGGTGGAGGGTGAGGAGTGTGAGGAGGTGGAGGGTGAGGGTGTGAGAAGGAGGAGGGTTGTTGTGTGAGGAGGAGGTGGAGGGTGAGGGTGTGAGGAGGAGGGTGGGGGTGTGAGGAGGAGGAGGGTGGGGGTGTGATGATGAGGAGGGTGAGGGTGTGAGGAGGAGTTGGGTGGGAGTGTGAGGAGGAGGAGGGCATGGGTGTGAGGAGGAGGAGCGTGAGGGTGTGAGGAGGAGGAGGGTGGGGGTTTGAGGAGGAGGAGGGTGGGAGTGTGAGGAGGAGGGTCAGAGTTTGAGGAGGAAGAGGGTGAGAGTGTGAGGAGGAGGAGGGTGAGGGTGTGACGAGGAGGGTGGGGGTGTAAGGAGGAGGAGGGTGAGGGTATGAGGAGGAGGAGAATGGGAGTGTGAGGAGGAGGAGTGTGAGGGTGTGAGGAGGAGGAGAGTGGGTGTGAGGAGGAGTGTGGGAGTGTGAGGAGGAGCAGGGTAGTGGTGTGAGGAGGAGGAGGGTGGGTGTGTGAGGAGGAGGGTGGGGGAGTGAGGAGGAAGGTGGGGGAGTGAGGAGGAGGGTGAGGGAGTGAGTAGTAGGAGGGTGGCGTAGGGGAGGAGGAGGAGGGTGGGAGTGTGAGGGGGAGGAGGGTGGGGGTGTGAGGAGCAGGGTGTGGGTATGAGGAGGAGGAGGGTGTGGGTGTGAGGAGGAGGGTGTGGGTGTGAGGAGGAGGGTGGGGGAGTGAGGAGTAGGAGGGTGGGGGTGGGAGGAGGAGGAGGGTGGGGGTTTGAGGAAGAGGGTGGGGGAGTGAGGAGGAGGGTGAGGGAGTGAGGAGTAGGAGGGTGGGTGTGTGAAGAGCAGGAGAATGAGGGTGTGAGGAGGAGGGTGGGGGAGTGAGGAGTAGGAGGAGAGGGTGTGTGAGGAGGAGGAGGGTGGGTGTGTGAGGGGGAGGGTGAGGGTGTGAGGAGGAGGGTGTGGGTGTGAGGAGGAGGGTGGGGCTGTGAGTTGGAGGTTGGGGTGTGAGGAGGAGGGGGGTGAGGGTGTCAGGAGGAGGAGGGTGAGGCTGCGAGGAGGAGGAGGGTTGAGGTGTGAGTAGCAGGGTGAGGGTGTGAGGAGGAGGAGGGTGGGGTGTGAGGAGGAGGAGGAGGGTGAGGGTGTGAGGAGGAGGAGGGTGGGGGGTGTGAGGAGGAGGAGGAGGGTGGGGGTGTGAGGAGGAGGAAGAGGGTGGGGGTGTGAGGAGGAGTAATGTGGGTGTGTGAGGAGGAGGAAGGTGGGGTGTGAGAGGGAGGAGGGTGTGAGGAGGAGGGTGGTTGTCTGAGGAGGAGGGTGTGGGTGTGAGGAGGAGAGTGAGAGTGTGAGGAGGAGGAGGGTGGGGTTGAGAGGAGGAGAAGGGTGAGAGTGTGAGGAGGAGGAGGGTGGGGGTGTGAGGAGGAGGAGGGTGGGTGTGTGAGGAGGGGGAGGGTGGGGGTGTGAGGAGGAGGTGGGTGGGGGTGTGAGGAGGAGGAGGGGAGGAAGTGAGCAGGAGGATAGTGGGGGTGTGAGGAGGAGAATGGTGAGGGTGTGAGGAGGAGGAGGATGAGGGTGTGAGGAGGAGGAGGGTGAGGGTGTGAGGAGGAGGAGGGTGGGGGTGTGAGGAGGAGGAGGGTTGTTGTGTGAGGAGGAGGTGGAGGGAGAGGGTGTGAGGAGGTGGAGGGTGAGGGTGTGAGGAGGAGGAGGAGGGTGGGTGTGTGAGGAAGCGGGTGAGGGTGTGAGGAGGAGGGTGGGGTTGTGAGGAGGTGGAGGGTGGGGGTGTGAGGAGGAGGAGGAGGAGGGTGAGGGTGTGAGGAGGAGGGTCCGGGTGTGAGGAGGAGGAGGGTGGGCGTGTGAGGAGGAGCAGTGTGAGGGTGTGAGGAGGAGCGTGGGGGTGTGAGGAGGAGGAGGGTTGTTGTGTGAGGAGGAGGTGGAGGGTGAGGAGTGTGAGGAGGTGGAGGGTGAGGGTGTGAGGAGGAGGAGGGTTGTTGTGTGAGGAGGAGGTGGAGGGTGAGGGTGTGAGGAGGAGGGTGGGGGTGTGAGGAGGAGGAGGGTGGGGGTGTGATGATGAGGAGGGTGAGGGTGTGAGGAGGAGGAGGGTGGGAGTGTGAGGAGGAGGAGGGCATGGGTGTGAGGAGGAGGAGCGTGAGGGTGTGAGGAGGAGGAGGGTGGGGGTTTGAGGAGGAGGAGGGTGGGAGTGTGAGGAGGAGGGTCAGAGTTTGAGGAGGAAGAGGGTGAGAGTGTGAGGAGGAGGAGGGTGAGGGTGTGACGAGGAGGGTGGGGGTGTAAGGAGGAGGAGGGTGAGGGTATGAGGAGGAGGAGAATGGGAGTGTGAGGAGGAGGAGTGTGAGGGTGTGAGGAGGAGGAGAGTGGGTGTGAGGAGGAGTGTGGGAGTGTGAGGAGGAGCAGGGTGGTGGTGTGAGGAGGAGGAGGGTGGGTGTGTGAGGAGGAGGGTGGGGGAGTGAGGAGGAAGGTGGGGGAGTGAGGAGGAGGGTGAGGGAGTGAGTAGTAGGAGGGTGGCGTGGGGGAGGAGGAGGAGGGTGGGGGTGTGAGGAGAACGAGTGTGGGGGTGTGAGGAGAAGGAGGGTGAGGGTGTTAGTAGGGGAGTGGGGGTGTGAGGAGGAGGGTGAGGGTGTGAGGAGGAGGAAGGTGAGGATGTGAGGAGGAGGAGGAGGGTGGGAGTGTGAGGGGGAGGAGGGTGGGGGTGTGAGGAGCAGGGTGTGGGTATGAGGAGGAGGAGGGTGTGGGTGTGAGGAGGAGGGTGTGGGTGTGAGGAGGAGGGTGGGGGAGTGAGGAGTAGGAGGGTGGGGGTGGGAGGAGGAGGAGGGTGGGGGTTTGAGGAAGAGGGTGGGGGAGTGAGGAGGAGGGTGAGGGAGTGAGGAGTAGGAGGGTGGGGTTGTGAAGAGCAGGAGGATGAGGGTGTGAGGAGGAGGGTGGGGGAGTGAGGAGTAGGAGGAAAGGGTGTGTGAGGAGGAGGAGGGTGGGTGTGTGAGGGGGAGGGTGAGGGTGTGAGGAGGAGGGTGTGGGTGTGAGGAGGAGGGTGGGGCTGTGAGTTGGAGGTTGGGGTGTGAGGAGGAGGAGGGTGAGGGTGTCAGGAGGAGGAGGGTGAGGCTGCGAGGAGGAGGAGGGTTGAGGTGTGAGTAGCAGGGTGAGGGTGTGAGGAGGAGGAGTTTGGGGGTGTGAGGAGGAGGAGGAGGGTGAGGGTGTGAGGAGGAGGAGGGTGGGGGTGTGAGGAGGAGGGTGGGGGTGTGAGGAGGAGGAAGAGGGTGGGGGTGTGAGGAGGAGTAATGTGGGTGTGTGAGGAGGAGGAAGGTGGGGTGTGAGAGGGAGGAGGGTGTGAGGAGGAGGGTGGTTGTCTGAGGAGGAGGGTGTGGGTGTGAGGAGGAGAGTGAGAGTGTGAGGAGGAGGAGGGTGTGGTTGAGAGGAGGAGGAGGGTGAGAGTGTGAGGAGGAGGAGGGTGGGGGTGTGAGGAGGAGGAGGGTGGGTGTGTGAGGAGGAGGAGGGTGGGGGTTTGAGGAGGAGGTGGGTGGGGGTGTGAGGAGGAGGAGGGTGAGGTTGTGAGGAGGAGGAGGGTGGGGGTGTGAGGGGGAGGAGGGTGAGGGTGTGAGAAGGAGGGAGGGGTGTGATGAGGAGGAGGGTGGGGGAGTGAGGATGAGGAGCTTGAGGGTGTGAGGAGGAGGATGGTGGAGGAGTGAGGAGGAGGAGGGTGAGGGTGTGAGGAGGATGGTGAGGGTGTGAGGAGGTGGGTGAGGATGTGAGGAGGAGGGTGAGGGTGTGAGGAGGAGTGTGGGTTTGTGAGCAGGAGGAGTGTGAGGGTGTGAGGAGTAGGGTTGGGCTCTGAGGAGGAGGGTGGGGGTGTGAGGAGGAGGAGGGTGAGGGTGTGAGGAGGAGGAGGGTGGGGGCGTGAGCAGGAGGAGGGTGGTTTTGTGAGGAGGGGAGTGGGGAATTGAGGAGTAGGAGGGTGGGGGTGTGAGGTGGAGGAGGGTGGGGGTGTGAGGAGGAGGGTGGAGGAGTGAGTAGGAGGTGAGGGTGTGAGGAGGAGGAGGATGGGGGTGTGAGGAGGAGGAGGGTGGGTGTGTGAGGAGGAGGAGGGTGAGGGTGGCAGGAGGAGGGTTAGGGTTTGAGGAGGAGGGTGGGGGTGTGAGGAGGAGCTTTGGGGTGTGAGGAGGAGGAGGATGGGGATGTGATGTGGAGGATGTTGAATGTGTGAGGAGGAGGAGGGTGGGTGTGTGAGGAGGAGGGGGGTGGGGGTGTGAGGAGCAGGATGGTGAGTGTGTGAGGAGGAGGAGGAGGGTGGGGGTGTGAGGAGGAGGAGGATGACAGTGTGAGGAGGACGGTGAGTGTGTGAGGATGAGGAGGAGGGTGGGGGTGTGAGGAGGAGGGTGGGGGTGTGAGGAGGAGGAGGGTGGGGGTATGTGGTGGTGGAGGGTGGGGGTGTGAGGTGGAGGATGTTGAGGGTGTGAGGAGGAGGAGGATGGGGGTGTGAGGAGGAGGGTGAGGGTGTGAGGATGAGGAGGGTGAGGGTGCGAGGAGGATGGGGAGGCTGTGAGGAGGAGGGTGGGGCTGTGAGGAGGAGGAGGGTGAGGGTGTGAGGAGCAGGAGGGTGAGGGTTTGAGGAGGAGGTTGAGGGTGTGAGGAGGAGGAGGAGGAGGGTGGGGTGTGAGGATGAGGGTGGGGTTGTGAGGAGGAGGAGGGTGAGGGTGTGAAGAGGAGGAGGGTGGGGGTGTGTGGAGGAGCTTTGGGGTGTGAGGAGGAGGAGGATGGGGATGTGATGTGGAGGATGTTGAATGTGTGAGGAGAAGGAGGGTGGGTGTGTGAGGAGGAGGAGGAGGGTGAGGGTGTGAGGAGGAGGAGGGTGGGGGTGTGTGGAGGAGGATGAGACTGTGAGGAGGAGGGTGGGGGTGTGAGGAGGCGGGTGAGGGTATGAGGAGGAGAGTAGGGTTGTGAGGAGGAGGAGGTTGGGTGTTTGAGGAGGAGGAGTGTGGGGGTGTGAGGAGGAGGATGGTGAGGGTGTGAGGACGGTGAGTGTGTGAGGATAAGGAGGAGGGTGGGGGTGTGAGGAGGAGGAGGGTGAGGGTGTGAGAAGGAGAGTGACTGTGTGAGGATGAGGAGGAGGGTGGGGGTGTGAGGAGGTGGAGGGTGAGGGTTTGAGGAGGAGGGTGAGTGTGTGAGGATGAGGTGGAGGGTGAGGG
Source organism: Carcharodon carcharias (assembly GCF_017639515.1). Lineage (NCBI taxonomy): Eukaryota > Metazoa > Chordata > Chondrichthyes > Lamniformes > Lamnidae > Carcharodon > Carcharodon carcharias. The sequence goes on from NW_024471159.1 coordinate 29,409, forward strand.
TGTGAGGAGGAGGGTGGGTGTGTGAGGAGGAGGACGGTTGGGGTATGAGGAGGTGGAGGGTGGGGGTGTGAGGTGGAGGATGTTGAGGGTGTGAGGAGGAGCAGGGTGTGTGAGGAGGTGGAGGGTGATGGTGTGAGGAGGATGGTAGGGGTGTGAGGAGGTGGAGGGTGAGGGTGTGAGTAGGAGGGTTAGGGTGTGAGGAGGAGGATGGGTGTGTGAGGAGGAGGGTGGGGGTATGAGGAGGTGGAGTGTGGGGGAGCGAGGTGGAGGATATTGAGGGTGTGAGGAGGAGGGTGGGGGTATGCGGAGGTGGAGGGTGATGGTGTGAGGAGGACGGTAGGGGTATGAGGAGGTGGAGGGTGAGGGTGTGAGGAGGAACGTTAGGGTGTGAGGAGGAGGATGGGTGTGTGAGGAGGAGGAGGGTGGGAGTGTGAGGAGGAGTAAGGTGAGGGTGTCAGGAGGAGGAGGGTCGGTGTGTGAGGAGGAGGAGGGTGGGGGTGTGAGGAGGAGGAGGGTGGGTGTGTGAGGAGGAGGAGGGTGGGGGTGTGAGGTGGAGGAGGGTGAGGGTGAGAGGAGGAGGAAGGTGAGGGTGTCAGGAGGAGGAGGGTCGGTGTGTGAGGAGGAGGAGGGTGGGGGTGTGAGGATGAGGAGGGTGGGTGTGTGAGGAGGACAAAGGTGAGGGTGTCAGGAGGAGGAGGGTCGGTGTGTGAGGAGGAGGAGGGTGGTGGTGTGAGGAGGAGGGTGAGGGTGTGAGGAGAAGGAGGGTGAGGGTATGAGGAGGAGGAGGGTGGGGTTGTGAGGAGGAGGGTGATTGTGTGAGGAGGAGGAGGGTGGGGGTGTGAGGAGGAGGAGGGTGGGGGTGTGAGGAGGAGGAGGGTGGGGGTGTGAGGAGGAGGAGTGTGAGGGTGTGAGGAGGAGGAGGGTGAGGGTGTGAGGAGGAGGGTGGGGTGTGATGAGGACCAGGGTGGGTGAATGAGGAGGAGGTGTGAGGGTGTGAGGAGGAGGATGGTGGAGGAGTGAGGAGGACGAGGGTGAGGGTGTTAGGAGGAGGGTGAGGGTGTGAGGAGTAGGGTGAGGATGTGAGGAAGAGGGTGAGGGTGTGAGGAGGAGTGTGGGTTTGTGAGTAGGAGGAGTGTGAGGGTGTGAGGAGTAGGGTTGGGCTCTGAGGAGGAATGTGGGGGTGTGAGGAGGAGGGTGAGGGTGTGAGGAGGAGGAGGGTGGGGGTGTGAGGAGGAGGAGGGTGGTTTTGTGAGGAGGAGGGTGGGGAATTGAGTAGTAGGAGGGTGGGGGTGGGAGGTGGAGGAGGGTGGGGGTGTGAGGAGGAGGGTGGAGGAGTGAGGAGGAGTTGAGGCTGTGAGGAGGAGGAGGATGGGGGTGTGAGGATGAGGAGGGTGGGTGTGTGAGGAGGACAAAGGTGAGGGTGTCAGGAGGAGGAGGGTCGGTGTGTGAGGAGGAGGAGGGTGGTGGTGTGAGGAGGAGGGTGAGGGTGTGAGGAGGAGGAGGGTGAGAGAATGAGGAGGAGGAGGGTGGGGTTGAGAGGAGGAGGAGGGTGAGAGTGTGAGGAGGAGGAGGGTGGGGGTGTGAGGAGGAGGAGGGTGGGTGTGTGAGGAGGAGGAGGGTGGGGGTGTGAGGAGGAGGAGGGTGGGGGTGTGAGGGGGAGGAGGGTGAGGGTGTGAGAAGCAGGGAGGGGTGTGATGAGGAGGAGGGTGGGGGAGTGAGGAGGAGGAGTTTGAGGGTGTGAGGAGGAGGATGGTGGAGGAGTGAGGAGGACGAGGGTGAGGGTGTTAGGAGGAGGGTGAGGGTGTGAGGAGTAGGGTGAGGATGTGAGGAAGAGGGTGAGGGTGTGAGGAGGAGGGTGGGTTTGTGAGTAGGAGGAGTGTGAGGGTGTGAGGAGTAGGGTTGGGCTCTGAGGAGGAATGTGGGGGTGTGAGGAGGAGGGTGAGGGTGTGAGGAGGAGGAGGGTGGGGGTGTGAGGAGGAGGAGGGTGGTTTTGTGAGGAGGAGGGTGGGGAATTGAGTAGTAGGAGGGTGGGGGTGGGAGGTGGAGGAGGGTGGGGGTGTGAGGAGGAGGGTGGAGGAGTGAGGAGGAGTTGAGGCTGTGAGGAGGAGGAGGATGGGGGTGTGAGGAGGAGGAGGGTGAGGGTGTGGGGAGGAGGAGGGTGAGGGTGTCAGGAGGAGGGTTAGGGTGTGAGGAGGAGGGTGGGTGTGTGAGGAGGAGGTGTGTGGGGGTGTGAGGAGGAGCTTTGGGGTGTGAGGAGGAGGATGGGGATGTGATATGGAGGATGTTGAATGTGTGAGGAGGAGGAGGGTGGGTGTGTGAGGAGGAGGAGGGTGAGAATGTGAGGATTAGGAGGGTGAGGGTGTGAGGAGGAGGAGGTTGGGTGTGTGAGGAGGAGGAGGAAGGTGATGGTGTGAGGAGGAGGAGGGTGGAGGTGTGAGGAGGAGGGTGAGTGTGTGAGGATGAGGAGGAGGGTGGGGTGTGAGGAGGAGGGTGAGGGTGTGAGCAGGAGGGTGAGTGTGTGTGGATAAGGAGGAGGGTGGGGGTGTGAGGAGGTGGAGGGTGAGGGTGTGAGTAGGAGAGTGAGTGTGTGAGGAGGAGGAGGAGGGTGGGGTGTGAGGAGGAGGGTGGGGATGTGAGGAGGAGGAGGGTGGGGGTTTGAGGAGATGGGGGGGTGATGGTGTGAAGAGGACGGTAGGGGTGTGAGGAGGTGGAGGGTGAGGGTGTGAGGAGGAGGGTTAGGGTGTGAGGAGGAGGATGGGTGTGTGAGGAGGTGGAGGGTGGGGGTGTGAGGAGGAGGAGGGTGGGTGTGTGAGTAGGAGGAGGGTGGGGGTGTGAGGAGGAGGATGGTGAGGGTGTGAGGAGGAGGGTGAGGGTGTGAGGAGGAGGGTGAGGATGTGAGGAGGAGGAGGGTGAGTGTGTGAGGAGGAGGGTGAGGCTGTGAGGAGGAGTGTGGGGCTGTGAGGAGGAGGAGAGCGAGGGTGTGAGGAGCAGGAGGGTGAGGGTTTGAGGAGGAGGAGGGTGGGGGTGTGACGAACAGGAGGGTGAGGGTTTGAGGAGGAGGTTGAGGGTGTGAGGAGGAGGAGGAGGAGGGTGGGGTTGTGAGGATGAGGGTGGTGCTGTGAGGAGAAGGAGGGTGAGGGTGTGAGGAGGAGGAGGGTGGGGGTGTGAGGAGGAGGGTGGGGGTGTGAGGAGCAGGATGGTGAGTGTGTGAGGAGGAGGAGGAGGGTGGGGGTGTGAGGAGGAGGAGGATGACGGTGTGAGGAGGAGGGTGAGTGTGTGAGGATGAGGAGGAGGGTGGGTTGTGAGGAGGAGGAGGGTGGGGGTATGTGGTGGTGGAGGGTGGGTGTGTGAGGTGGAGGATGTTGAGGGTGTGAGGAGGAGGAGGGTGGGGGTGTGAGGAGGAGGGTGAGGGTGTGAGGATGAGGAGGGTGAGGGTGTGAGGAGGAGGGTGAGGCTGTGGGGAGGAGGGTGGGGCTGTGAGGAGGAGGAGGGTGAGGGTGTGAGGAGCAGGAGGGTGAGGGTTTGAGGAGGAGGTTGCGGTGTGAGGAGGAGGAGGGTGGGGGTGTGAGGAGGAGGGTGAGGGTTTGAGGAGGAGGGTGGGGGTGTGAGAAGGAGGAGGGTGCGAGGAAGTGGAGGGTGAGGGTGTGAGGAGGAGGAGGGTGAGGGTGTGAGGAGGAGGAGGGTGAAGGTGTGAGGAGTAGGGTGGTGGTGTGAGTAGGATGGTCGTGGTGTGAGGAGGAGGAGGGTGAGGGTGTGAGGAGGTTGGTGAGTGTGTGAGGATGAGGAGGAGGGTGGGGGTGTGAGGAGGAGGGTGGGGGTGTGAGAAGGAGGAGGGTGGGAGTATGAGGAGGTGGAGGGTGGGGCTTTGAGGTGGAGGATGTTGAGGGTGTGAGAAGGAGCAGGGTGGGTGTGTGAGGAGGAGGAGGGTGAGGGTGTGAGGAGGAGGAGAGTGGGGTGTGAGGAGGAGGAGGGTGAGGGTGTGAGGAGGATGGTGGGGGTGTGAGGAGGAGGAGGGTGAGGGTGTGAGGAGGAGGGTTAGGGTGTGAGTAGGAGGATGGGTGTGTGTGGAGGTGGAGGGTGGGGGTGTGAGGTGGAGGAGGAGGGTGGGTGTGTGAGGAGGAAGAGGGTGGGAGTGTGAGGAGGAGGAAGGTGAGGGTGTCAGGAGGAGGAGGGTCAGTTTGTGAGGAGGAGGAGGGTGAGGGTGTGAGGAGGAGGGTGAGGCTGTGAGGAGGAGGGTGGGGCTGTGAGGAGGAGGAGGGTGAGGGTGTGAGGAGGAGGAGGGTGGGGGTGTGTGGAGGAGGAGGGTGAGGGTGTGAGGAGGAGGATGAGACTGTGAGGAGGAGGGTGGGGGTGTAAGGAGGAGGAGGGTGAGTGTGTGAGGATGAGGAGGAGTGTGGGGGTGTGAGGAGGAGGAGGGTGGTGGTGTGAGGAAGAGGGTGGGGGTGTGAGGAGGAGGATGGTGGAGGAGTGAGGAGGAGGAGGGTGAGGGTGTTAGGAGGAGGGTGAGGGTGTGAGGAGGAGTGTGGGTTTGTGAGTAGGAGGAGTGTGAGGGTGTGAGGAGTAGGGTTGGGCTCTGAGGAGGAATGTGGGGGTGTGAGGAGGAGGAGGGTGAGGGTGTGAGGAGGAGGAGGGTGGGGGTGTGAGGAGGAGGAGGGTGGTTTTGTGAGGAGGAGGGTGGGGAATTGAGTAGTAGGAGGGTGGGGGTGGGAGGTGGAGGAGGGTGGGGGTGTGAGGAGGAGGGTGGAGGAGTGAGGAGGAGTTGAGGGTGTGAGGAGGAGGAGGATGGGGGTGTGAGGAGGAGGAGGGTGAGGGTGTGGGGAGGAGGAGGGTGAGGGTGTCAGGAGGAGGGTTAGGGTGTGAGGAGGAGGGTGGGTGTGTGAGGAGGAGGTGTGTGGGGGTGTGAGGAGGAGCTTTGGGGTGTGAGGAGGAGGATGGGGATGTGATATGGAGGATGTTGAATGTGTGAGGAGGAGGAGGGTGGGTGTGTGAGGAGGAGGAGGGTGAGAATGTGAGGATTAGGAGGGTGAGGGTGTGAGGAGGAGGAGGTTGGGTGTGTGAGGAGGAGGAGGAAGGTGATGGTGTGAGGAGGAGGAGGGTGGAGGTGTGAGGAGGAGGGTGAGTGTGTGAGGATGAGGAGGAGGGTGGGGTGTGAGGAGGAGGGTGAGGGTGTGAGGAGGAGGGTGAGTGTGTGAGGATAAGGAGGAGGGTGGGGGTGTGAGGAGGTGGAGGGTGAGGGTGTGAGTAGGAGAGTGAGTGTGTGAGGAGGAGGAGGAGGGTGGGGGTGTGAGGAGGAGGGTGGGGATGTGAGGAGGAGGAGGGTGGGGGTTTGAGGAGATGGGGGGGTGATGGTGTGAAGAGGACGGTAGGGGTGTGAGGAGGTGGAGGGTGAGGGTGTGAGGAGGAGGGTTAGGGTGTGAGGAGGAGGATGGGTGTGTGAGGAGGTGGAGGGTGGGGGTGTGAGGAGGAGGAGGGTGGGTGTGTGAGTAGGAGGAGGGTGGGGGTGTGAGGAGGAGGATGGTGAGGGTGTGAGGAGGAGGGTGAGGGTGTGAGGAGGAGGGTGAGGATGTGAGGAGGAGGAGGGTGAGTGTGTGAGGAGGAGGGTGAGGCTGTGAGGAGGAGTGTGGGGCTGTGAGGAGGAGGAGAGCGAGGGTGTGAGGAGCAGGAGGGTGAGGGTTTGAGGAGGAGGAGGGTGGGGGTGTGACGAACAGGAGGGTGAGGGTTTGAGGAGGAGGTTGAGGGTGTGAGGAGGAGGAGGAGGAGGGTGGGGTTGTGAGGATGAGGGTGGTGCTGTGAGGAGAAGGAGGGTGAGGGTGTGAGGAGGAGGAGGGTGGGGGTGTGAGGAGGAGGGTGGGGGTGTGAGGAGCAGGATGGTGAGTGTGTGAGGAGGAGGAGGAGGGTGGGGGTGTGAGGAGGAGGAGGATGACGGTGTGAGGAGGAGGGTGAGTGTGTGAGGATGAGGAGGAGGGTGGGTTGTGAGGAGGAGGAGGGTGGGGGTATGTGGTGGTGGAGGGTGGGTGTGTGAGGTGGAGGATGTTGAGGGTGTGAGGAGGAGGAGGGTGGGGGTGTGAGGAGGAGGGTGAGGGTGTGAGGATGAGGAGGGTGAGGGTGTGAGGAGGAGGGTGAGGCTGTGGGGAGGAGGGTGGGGCTGTGAGGAGGAGGAGGGTGAGGGTGTGAGGAGCAGGAGGGTGAGGGTTTGAGGAGGAGGTTGCGGTGTGAGGAGGAGGAGGGTGGGGGTGGGAGGAGGAGGGTGAGGGTGTGAGGAGGAGGGGGGGGGTGTGAGAAGGAGGAGGGTGCGAGGAAGTGGAGGGTGAGGGTGTGAGGAGGAGGAGGGTGAGGGTGTGAGGAGGAGGAGGGTGAAGGTGTGAGGAGTAGGGTGGTGGTGTGAGTAGGATGGTCGTGGTGTGAGGAGGAGGAGGGTGAGGGTGTGAGGAGGTTGGTGAGTGTGTGAGGATGAGGAGGAGGGTGGGGGTGTGAGGAGGAGGGTGGGGGTGTGAGAAGGAGGAGGGTGGGAGTATGAGGAGGTGGAGGGTGGGGCTTTGAGGTGGAGGATGTTGAGGGTGTGAGAAGGAGGAGGGTGAGAGTGTGAGGAGGAGGAGGGTGAGGGTGTGAGGAGGAAGAGGGGTGTGAGAGGAGAAGGAGGGTGAGGGTGTGAGTAGGAAGAGGGGGTGTGAGGAGGAGGAGGGTGAGGCTGTGCGGAGGAGGTGGGTGTGGGTGTGTGGAGGAGGGTGAGGGTGTGTGGAGGAGGAGGGTGTGGGTGTTAGGAGGAGGAGGAGGGTGAGGGTGTGAGGAGGAGGAGGGTGGGGGTGTGAGGTGAAGGGTGAGGGTGTCAGGAGGAGGAGGGTGAGCTTGTGAGGAGGAGGAGGGTGAGGGTGTGAGGAGGAGGGTTTGGGTGTAAGGAGGAGGGTGGGGGTGTGAGGAGGAGGAGGGTGAGGGTGTGAGGAGGAGGAGGGTGGGGGTGTGTGGAGGAGGAGGGTGAGGGTGTGAGGAGGAGGATGAGACTGTGAGGAGGAGGGTGGGGGTGTAAGGAGGAGGAGGGTGAGTGTGTGAGGATGAGGAGGAGTGTGGGGGTGTGAGGAGGAGGAGGGTGGTGGTGTGAGGAAGAGGGTGGGGGTGTGAGGAGGCGGGTGAGGGTATGAGGAGGAGAGTGGGGTTGTGAGGAGGAGGAGGTTGGGTGTTTGAGGAGGAGGAGGGTGTGGGTGTGAGGAGGAGGATGGTGAGGGTGTGAGGAGGAGGGTGAGTGTGTGAGGATAAGGAGGAGGGTGGGGGTGTGAGGAGGAGGAGGGTGAGGGTGTGAGGAGGAGGGTGAGTGTGTGAGGATGAGGAGGAGGGTGGGGGTGTGAGGAGGTGGAGGGTGAGGGTTTGAGGAGGAGGGTGAGTGTGTGAGGATGAGGTGGAGGGTGAGGGTGTGAGGAGGAGGGTGGGTGTGTGAGGAGGAGGAGGGTTGGGGTATGAGGAGGTGGAGGGTGGGGGTGTGAGGTGGAGGATGTTGAGGGTGTGAGGAGGAGCAGGGTGTGTGAGGAGGTGGAGGGTGATGGTGTGAGGAGGACGGTAGGGGTGTGAGGAGGTGGAGGGTGAGGGTGTGAGTAGGAGGGTTAGGGTGTGAGGAGGAGGATGGGTGTGTGAGGAGGAGGGTGGGGGTTTGAGGAGGTGGAGGGTGGGGGTGTGAGGTGGAGGATGTTGAGGGTGTGAGGAGGAGGAGGGTGGGGGTATGAGGAGGTGGAGGGTGATGGTGTGAGGAGGACGGTAGGGGTATGAGGAGGTGGAGGGTGAGGGTGTGAGGAGGAACGTTAGGGTGTGAGGAGGAGGATGGGTGTGTGAGGAGGAGGAGGGTGGGAGTGTGAGGAGGAGGAAGGTGAGGGTGTCAGGAGGAGGAGGGTCGGTGTGTGAGGAGGAGGAGGGTGGGGGTGTGAGGAGGAGGAGGGTGGGTGGGTGAGGAGGAGGAGGGTGGGGGTGTGAGGATGAGGAGGGTGGGTGTGTGAGGAGGACAAAGGTGAGGGTGTCAGGAGGAGGAGGGTCAGTGTGTGAGGAGGAGGAGGGTGGTGGTGTGAGGAGGAGGGTGAGGGTGTGAGGAGGAGGAGGGTGAGAGTGTGAGGAGGAGGATGAGGCTGTGAGGAGGAGCGTGGGGCTGTGATGAGGAGGACGGTGAGGGTGTGAGGAGCAAGAGGGTGAGGGTTTGAGGAGGAGGGTGAGGGTGTGAGGAGGAGGAGGGTGGGGGTGTGAGGAACAGGAGGGTGAGGGTGTTAGGAGGAGGGTAAGGGGGTGAGGATGAGGAGGGTGAGGTTGTGAGGAGGAGGGTGAGGGTGTGAGGAGGAGGGTGGGAGTGTGAGGAGGTGGGTGCGGATGTGAGGAGGAGGTGGATGGGGGTGTGAGGAGGAGGAGGCTGGGTGTGTAAGGAGAAGGAGGGTGAGGGTGTGAGAAGGAGGAGGGTGGGGTTATGAGGAGGTGGAGGGTGAGGGTGTGAGGAGGACGGTAGTGGTGTGAGGAGGAGGAGGGTTAGGGTGTCAGGGGGAGGGTTAGGGTGTGAGGAGGAGGGTGGGTGTGTGAGGAGGAGGAGTGTGGTGGTGTGAGGAGGAGGAGGGTGGGGGTGTGAGGAGGAGGGTGGGGTTGTGAGGAGATGGGTGAGGGTGTGAGGAGGAGGAGGCTGGGGGTGTGAGGAGGAGGGTGGGGTTGTGAGGAGATGGGTGAGGGTGTGAGGAGGAGCGTTGGGGTGTGAGGAGGAGGAGGATGCGGGTGTGAGGAGGAGGAGGGTGAGGGTGTGAGGAGTAGGAGGGTGAGGGTGTGAGGAGGAGGAGTTTGGCTGTGTGAGGAGGAGGAGGAGGAAGGTGATGGTGTGAGGAGGAGGAGGGTGGGGGTGTGAGGAGGAGGATGGTGAGGGTGTGAGGAGGAGGAGGAGGGTGGGGGTGTGAGTTGGAGGAGGGTGGGGGTGTGAGGAGGAGGAGGGTGGAGGTTTGAGGAGAAGGAGGGTGGTGGTGTGAGGGAGAGGGTGAAGGTGTGAGGAGGAGGAGGGTGGGGGTGTGAGGAGGAGGGTGAGGGTTTGAGGAGGAGGGTGGGGGTGTGTGAAGGAGGAGGGTGCGAGGAGGTGGAGGGTGAGGGTGTGAGGAGGAGGAGGGTGAGGGTGTGAGGAGGAGGAGGGTGAAGGTGTGAGGAGTAGGGTGGTGGTGGTAGTAGGATGGTTGTGGTGTGAGGAGGAGGAGGGTGAGGGTGTGAGGAGGATGGTGAGTGTGTGAGGAGGAGCAGGGTGGGTGTGTGAGGAGGAGGAGGGTGAGGGTGTGAGGAGGATGGTAGGGGTGTGAGGAGGAGGAGGGTGGGGGTGTGAGGAGGAGGGTGGGGGTGTGAGGAGGAGGAGGGTGGGAGTATGAGGAGGTGGAGGGTGGGGGTGTGAGGTGGAGGATGTTGAGGTTGTGAGAAGGAGCAGGGTGGGTGTGTGAGGAGGAGGAGGGTGAGGGTGTGAGGAGGATGGTAGGGGTGTGAGGAGGAGGAGGGTGAGGGTGTGAGGAGGAGGGTTAGGGTGTGAGTAGGAGGATGGGTGTGTGTGGATGTGGAGGGTGGGGGTGTGAGGTGGAGGAGGAGGGTGGGTGTGTGAGGAGGAAGAGGGTGGGAGTGTGAGGAGGAGGAAGGTGAGGGTGTCAGGAGGAGGAGGGTCAGTTTGTGAGGAGGAGGGTGAGGGTGTGAGGAGGAGGGTGGGGCTGTGAGGAGGAGGAGGGTGAGGGTGTGAGGAGCAGGAGGGTGAGGGTTGGAGGAGGAAGGTGAGGGTGTGAGGATGAGGAGGGTGGGGGTGTGAGGAACAGGAGGGTGAGGGCGTTAGGAGGAGGTTGAGGGTGTGAGGAGGAGGGTGGGGGTGTGAGGAGGCAGATGAAGGTGTGAGGAGGAGGGTGGGGTTGTGAGGAGGTGGGTGAGGGTGTGTGGAGTAGGATTGGCATGTGAGGAGGAGGAGGGTGGGGGTGTGATGTGGAGGATGTTGAGGGTGTGAGGAGGAGGGTGGGTGTGTGAGGACGAGGAGGGTGAGGTTGTGAGAGGAGGTTGGGGGTGTGAGGAGGAGGAGAGTGAGGGTGTGAGGAGGAGGAGAGTGGGGGTGTGAGGAGGAGGGTGGGGGTGTGAGGAGGAGGGTGGGGATGTGAGGAGGAGGACGATGGGGGTGTGAGGTGGAGGAGGGTGGGTTTGTGAGGAGGAGGAGGGTGAGGTTGTGAGGAGGAGGAGGGTGGGGTTATGAGGAGGTGGAGGGTGAGAGTGTGAGGAGGACGGTAGGGGTGTGAGGAGGAGGAGGGTGAGGGTGTCAGGAGGAGGGTTAGGGTGTGAGGAGGAGGGTGGGTGTGTGAGGAGGAGGAGTGTGGGGGTGTGAGGAGGAGGAGGGTGGGGGTGTGAGGAGTAGGAGGGTGGGGGTGTGAGGAGGAGGAGGGTGGGTGTGTGAGGAGTTGGGTGAGGTTGTGAGGAGGAGGGTGGGGGTGTGAGGAGGAGCGTTGGGGTGTGAGGAGGAGGAGGATGGGTGTGTGATGTGGAGGATATTGAGTGTGTGAGGAGGAGGAGGGTGAGTGTGTGAGGAGGAGGACGGTGAGGGTGTGAGGAGTAGGAGGGTGAGGGTGTGAGGAGGAGGAGGTTGGGTGTGTGACGAGGAGGAGGAAGGTGATGGTGTGAGGAGGAAGAGGGTGGGGGTGTGAGGAGGAGGATGGTGAGGGTGTGAGGAGGGGGAGGAGGGTGGGGGTGTGAGGTGGAGGAGGGTGGGGGTGTGAGGAGGAGGAGGGTCAGGGTGTCAGGAGGAGGGTTAGGGTGTGAGGAGGAGAGTGGGTGTGTGAGGAGGAGGAGGGTGGGGGTGTGAGGAGGAGGAAGGTGGGGGTGTTAGGACGAGGAGTGTGGGGGTGTGAGGAGGAGGGTGAGGGTGTGAGGAGGCGGGTGAGGTTGGGAGGAGGAGGGTGGGGGTGTGAGGAGGAGCCTTGGGTTGTGAGGAGTAGGAGGATGGGGGTGTGATGTGGAGGATGTTGAGTGTGTGAGGAGGAGGAGGGTGGGTGTGTGAGGAGGAGGGTGAGGGTGTGAGGAGTAGGAGGGTGATGGTGTGAGGAGGAGGAGGGTGGGGGTGTGAGGAGGAGGAGGATGGTGAGGGTGTGAGGAAGAGGAGGAGGGTGGGGGTGTGAGGTGGAGGAGGGTGGTGGTGTGAGGAGGAGGAGGGTGGGGGTGTGAGGGGGAGGAGGGTGAGGGTGTGAGAAGGAGGGAGGGGTGTGATGAGGAGGAGGGTGGGGGAGTGAGGAGGAGGAGTTTGAGGGTGTGAGGAGGAGGATGGTGGAGGAGTGAGGAGGAGGAGGGTGAGGGTGTTAGGAGGAGGGTGAGGGTGTGAGGAGGAGTGTGGGTTTGTGAGTAGGAGGAGTGTGAGGGTGTGAGGAGTAGGGTTGGGCTCTGAGGAGGAATGTGGGGGTGTGAGGAGGAGGAGGGTGAGGGTGTGAGGAGGAGGAGGGTGGGGGTGTGAGGAGGAGGAGGGTGGTTTTGTGAGGAGGAGGGTGGGGAATTGAGTAGTAGGAGGGTGGGGGTGGGAGGTGGAGGAGGGTGGGGGTGTGAGGAGGAGGGTGGAGGAGTGAGGAGGAGTTGAGGGTGTGAGGAGGAGGAGGATGGGGGTGTGAGGAGGAGGAGGGTGAGGGTGTGGGGAGGAGGAGGGTGAGGGTGTCAGGAGGAGGGTTAGGGTGTGAGGAGGAGGGTGGGTGTGTGAGGAGGAGGTGTGTGGGGGTGTGAGGAGGAGCTTTGGGGTGTGAGGAGGAGGATGGGGATGTGATATGGAGGATGTTGAATGTGTGAGGAGGAGGAGGGTGGGTGTGTGAGGAGGAGGAGGGTGAGAATGTGAGGATTAGGAGGGTGAGGGTGTGAGGAGGAGGAGGTTGGGTGTGTGAGGAGGAGGAGGAAGGTGATGGTGTGAGGAGGAGGAGGGTGGAGGTGTGAGGAGGAGGGTGAGTGTGTGAGGATGAGGAGGAGGGTGGGGTGTGAGGAGGAGGGTGAGGGTGTGAGGAGGAGGGTGAGTGTGTGAGGATAAGGAGGAGGGTGGGGGTGTGAGGAGGTGGAGGGTGAGGGTGTGAGTAGGAGAGTGAGTGTGTGAGGAGGAGGAGGAGGGTGGGGGTGTGAGGAGGAGGGTGGGGATGTGAGGAGGAGGAGGGTGGGGGTTTGAGGAGATGGGGGGGTGATGGTGTGAAGAGGACGGTAGGGGTGTGAGGAGGTGGAGGGTGAGGGTGTGAGGAGGAGGGTTAGGGTGTGAGGAGGAGGATGGGTGTGTGAGGAGGTGGAGGGTGGGGGTGTGAGGAGGAGGAGGGTGGGTGTGTGAGGAGGAGGATGGTGGGGGTGTGAGGAGGAGGAGGGTGAGGGTGTGAGGAGGAGGGTGAGGGTGTGAGGAGGAGGGTGAGGATGTGAGGAGGAGGAGGGTGAGTGTGTGAGGAGGAGGGTGAGGCTGTGAGGAGGAGTGTGGGGCTGTGAGGAGGAGGAGAGCGAGGGTGTGAGGAGCAGGAGGGTGAGGGTTTGAGGAGGAGGAGGAGGGTGGGGGTGTGACGAACAGGAGGGTGAGGGTTTGAGGAGGAGGTTGAGGGTGTGAGGAGGAGGAGGAGGAGGGTGGGGTTGTGAGGATGAGGGTGGTGCTGTGAGGAGAAGGAGGGTGAGGGTGTGAGGAGGAGGAGGGTGGGGGTGTGAGGAGGAGGGTGGGGGTGTGAGGAGCAGGATGGTGAGTGTGTGAGGAGGAGGAGGAGGGTGGGGGTGTGAGGAGGAGGAGGATGACGGTGTGAGGAGGAGGGTGAGTGTGTGAGGATGAGGAGGAGGGTGGGTTGTGAGGAGGAGGAGGGTGGGGGTATGTGGTGGTGGAGGGTGGGTGTGTGAGGTGGAGGAGGGTGAGGGTGTGAGGAGGAGGAGGGTGGGGGTGTGAGGAGGAGGGTGAGGGAGTGAGGAAGAGGAGGGTGTGGGTGTGAGGAGGAGGGTGAAGGTGTGAGTAGGAGGAGGGTGAGGGTGTGAGGAGGGAGGGTGAGGGTGTGAGGAGCAGGAGGGTAAGGGTTTGAGGAGGAGGTTGCGGTGTGAGGAGGAGGAGGGTGGGGGTGTGAGGAGGAGGATGAGGGTTTGAGGAGGAGGGTGGGGGTGTGAGAAGGAGGAGGGTGCGAGGAGGTGGAGGGTGAGGGTGTGAGGAGGAGGAGGGTGAGGGTGTGAGGAGGAGGAGGGTGAAGGTGTGAGGAGTAGGGTGGTGGTGTGAGTAGGATGGTCGTGGTGTGAGGAGGAGGAGGGTGAGGGTGTGAGGAGGTTGGTGAGTGTGTGAGGATGAGGAGGAGGGTGGGGGTGTGAGGAGGAGGGTGGGGGTGTGAGAAGGAGGAGGGTGGGAGTATGAGGAGGTGGAGGGTGGGGCTTTGAGGTGGAGGATGTTGAGGGTGTGAGAAGGAGCAGGGTGGGTGTGTGAGGAGGAGGAGGGTGAGGGTGTGAGGAGGAGGAGAGTGGGGGTATGAGGAGGTGGAGGGTGAGGGTGTGAGGAGGATGGTAGGGGTGTGAGGAGGAGGAGGGTGAGGGTGTGAGGAGGAGGGTTAGGGTGTGAGTAGGAGGATGGGTGTGTGTGGAGGTGGAGGGTGGGGGTGTGAGGTGGAGGAGGAGGGTGGGTGTGTGAGGAGGAAGAGGGTGGGAGTGTGAGGAGGAGGAAGGTGAGGGTGTCAGGAGGAGGAGGGTCAGTTTGTGAGGAGGAGGAGGGTGAGGGTGTGAGGAAGAGGGTGAGGCTGTGAGGAGGAGGGTGGGGCTGTGAGGAGGAGGAGGGTGAGGGTGTGAGGAGGAGGAGGGTGGGGGTGTGTGGAGGAGGAGGGTGAGGGTGTGAGGAGGAGGATGAGACTGTGAGGAGGAGGGTGGGGGTGTAAGGAGGAGGAGGGTGAGTGTGTGAGGATGAGGAGGAGTGTGGGGGTGTGAGGAGGAGGAGGGTGGTGGTGTGAGGAAGAGGGTGGGGGTGTGAGGAGGCGGGTGAGGGTATGAGGAGGAGAGTGGGGTTGTGAGGAGGAGGAGGTTGGGTGTTTGAGGAGGAGGAGGGTGTGGGTGTGAGGAGGAGGATGGTGAGGGTGTGAGGAGGAGGGTGAGTGTGTGAGGATAAGGAGGAGGGTGGGGGTGTGAGGAGGAGGAGGGTGAGGGTGTGAGGAGGAGGGTGAGAGTGTGAGAATGAGGAGGAGGGTGGGGGTGTGAGGAGGTGGAGGGTGAGGGTTTGAGGAGGAGGGTGAGTGTGTGAGGATGAGGTGGAGGGTGAGGGTGTGAGGAGGAGGGTGGGTGTGTGAGGAGGAGGAGGGTTGGGGTATGAGGAGGTGGAGGGTGGGGGTGTGAGGTGGAGGATGTTGAGGGTGTGAGGAGGAGCAGGGTGTGTGAGGAGGTGGAGGGTGATGGTGTGAGGAGGACGGTAGGGGTGTGAGGAGGTGGAGGGTGAGGGTGTGAGTAGGAGGGTTAGGGTGTGAGGAGGAGGATGGGTGTGTGAGGAGGAGGGTGGGGGTATGAGGAGGTGGAGGGTGGGGGTGTGAGGTGGAGGATGTTGAGGGTGTGAGGAGGAGGAGGGTGGGGGTATGAGGAGGTGGAGGGTGATGGTGTGAGGAGGACGGTAGGGGTATGAGGAGGTGGAGGGTGAGGGTGTGAGGAGGAACGTTAGGGTGTGAGGAGGAGGATGGGTGTGTGAGGAGGAGGAGGGTGGGAGTGTGAGGAGGAGGAAGGTGAGGGTGTCAGGAGGAGGAGGGTCGGTGTGTGAGGAGGAGGAGGGTGGGGGTGTGAGGAGGAGGAGGGTGGGTGTGTGAGGAGGAGGAGGGTGGGGGTGTGAGGATGAGGAGGGTGGGTGTGTGAGGAGGACAAAGGTGAGGGTGTCAGGAGGAGGAGGGTCAGTGTGTGAGGAGGAGGAGGGTGGTGGTGTGAGGAGGAGGGTGAGGGTGTGAGGAGGAGGAGGGTGAGAGTGTGAGGAGGAGGATGAGGCTGTGAGGAGGAGCGTGGGGCTGTGATGAGGAGGACGGTGAGGGTGTGAGGAGCAAGAGGGTGAGGGTTTGAGGAGGAGGGTGGGGGTGTGAGGAACAGGAGGGTGAGGGTGTTAGGAGGAGGGTAAGGGGGTGAGGATGAGGAGGGTGAGGTTGTGAGGAGGAGGGTGAGGGTGTGAGGAGGAGGGTGGGAGTGTGAGGAGGAGGGTGCGGATGTGAGGAGGAGGTGGATGGGGGTGTGAGGAGGAGGAGGGTGGGTGTGTGAGGAGAAGGAGGGTGAGGGTGTGAGAAGGAGGAGGGTGGGGTTATGAGGAGGTGGAGGGTGAGGGTGTGAGGAGGACGGTAGTGGTGTGAGGAGGAGGAGGGTTAGGGTGTCAGGGGAGGGTTAGGGTGTGAGGAGGAGGGTGGGTGTGTGAGGAGGAGGAGTGTGGTGGTGTGAGGAGGAGGAGGGTGGGGGTGTGAGGAGGAGGGTGGGGTTGTGAGGAGATGGGTGAGGGTGTGAGGAGGAGGAGGCTGGGGGTGTGAGGAGGAGGGTGGGGTTGTGAGGAGATGGGTGAGGGTGTGAGGAGGAGCGTTGGGGTGTGAGGAGGAGGAGGATGCGGGTGTGAAGAGGAGGAGGGTGAGGGTGTGAGGAGTAGGAGGGTGAGGGTGTGAGGAGGAGGAGTTTGGCTGTGTGAGGAGGAGGAGGAGGAAGGTGATGGTGTGAGGAGGAGGAGGGTGGGGGTGTGAGGAGGAGGATGGTGAGGGTGTGAGGAGGAGGAGGAGGGTGGGGGTGTGAGTTGGAGGAGGGTGGGGGTGTGAGGAGGAGGAGGGTGGAGGTTTGAGGAGGAGGGTGGTGGTGTGAGGGAGAGGGTGAAGGTGTGAGGAGGAGGAGGGTGGGGGTGTGAGGAGGAGGGTGAGGGTTTGAGGAGGAGGGTGGGGGTGTGAGAAGGAGGAGGGTGCGAGGAGGTGGAGGGTGAGGGTGTGAGGAGGAGGAGGGTGAGGGTGTGAGGAGGAGGAGGGTGAAGGTGTGAGGAGAAGGGTGGTGGTGGTAGTAGGATGGTTGTGGTGTGAGGAGGAGGAGGGTGAGGGTGTGAGGAGGATGGTGAGTGTGTGAGGAGGAGCAGGGTGGGTGTGTGAGGAGGAGGAGGGTGAGGGTGTGAGGAGGATGGTAGGGGTGTGAGGAGGAGGAGGGTGGGGGTGTGAGGAGGAGGGTGGGGGTGTGAGGAGGAGGAGGGTGGGAGTATGAGGAGGTGGAGGGTGGGGGTGTGAGGTGGAGGATGTTGAGGTTGTGAGAAGGAGCAGGGTGGGTGTGTGAGGAGGAGGAGGGTGAGGGTGTGAGGAGGATGGTAGGGGTGTGAGGAGGAGGAGGGTGAGGGTGTGAGGAGGAGGGTTAGGGTGTGAGTAGGAGGATGGGTGTGTGTGGAGGTGGAGGGTGGGGGTGTGAGGTGGAGGAGGAGGGTGGGTGTGTGAGGAGGAAGAGGGTGGGAGTGTGAGGAGGAGGAAGGTGAGGGTGTCAGGAGGAGGAGGGTCAGTTTGTGAGGAGGAGGGTGAGGGTGTGAGGAGGAGGGTGGGGCTGTGAGGAGGAGGAGGGTGAGGGTGTGAGGAGCAGGAGGGTGAGGGTTGGAGGAGGAAGGTGAGGGTGTGAGGATGAGGAGGGTGGGGTGTGAGGAACAGGAGGGTGAGGGCGTTAGGAGGAGGTTGAGGGTGTGAGGAGGAGGGTGGGGGTGTGAGGAGGCAGATGAAGGTGTGAGGAGGAGGGTGGGGTTGTGAGGAGGTGGGTGAGGGTGTGTGGAGTAGGGTTGGCATGTGAGGAGGAGGAGGGTGGGGGTGTGATGTGGAGGATGTTGAGGGTGTGAGGAGGAGGGTGGGTGTGTGAGGACGAGGAGGGTGAGGTTGTGAGAGGAGGTTGGGGGTGTGAGGAGGAGGAGAGTGAGGGTGTGAGGAGGAGGAGAGTGGGGGTGTGAGGAGGAGGGTGGGGGTGTGAGGAGGAGGGTGGGGATGTGAGGAGGAGGACGATGGGGGTGTGAGGTGGAGGAGGGTGGGTTTGTGAGGAGGAGGAGGGTGAGGTTGTGAGGAGGAGGAGGGTGGGGTTATGAGGAGGTGGAGGGTGAGGGTGTGAGGAGGACGGTAGGGGTGTGAGGAGGAGGAGGGTGAGGGTGTCAGGAGGAGGGTTAGGGTGTGAGGAGGAGGGTGGGTGTGTGAGGAGGAGGAGTGTGGGGGTGTGAGGAGGAGGAGGGTGGGGGTGTGAGGAGGAGGAGGGTGGGGGTGTGAGGAGGAGGAGGGTGGGTGTGTGAGGAGTTGGGTGAGGTTGTGAGGAGGAGGGTGGGGGTGTGAGGAGGAGCGTTGGGGTGTGAGGAGGAGGAGGATGGGTGTGTGATGTGGAGGATATTGAGTGTGTGAGGAGGAGGAGGGTGGGTGTGTGAGGAGGAGGACGGTGAGGGTGTGAGGAGTAGGAGGGTGAGGGTGTGAGGAGGAGGAGGTTGGGTGTGTGACGAGGAGGAGGAAGGTGATGGTGTGAGGAGGAAGAGGGTGGGGGTGTGAGGAGGAGGATGGTGAGGGTGTGAGGAGGGGGAGGAGGGTGGGGGTGTGAGGTGGAGGAGGGTGGGGGTGTGAGGAGGAGGAGGAGGGTCAGGGTGTCAGGAGGAGGGTTAGGGTGTGAGGAGGAGAGTGGGTGTGTGAGGAGGAGGAGGGTGGGGGTGTGAGGAGGAGGAAGGTGGGGGTGTTAGGACGAGGAGTGTGGGGGTGTGAGGAGGAGGGTGAGGGTGTGAGGAGGCGGGTGAGGTTGGGAGGAGGAGGGTGGGGG
Organism: Carcharodon carcharias; assembly: GCF_017639515.1. NCBI lineage: Eukaryota > Metazoa > Chordata > Chondrichthyes > Lamniformes > Lamnidae > Carcharodon > Carcharodon carcharias. The sequence goes on from NW_024471159.1 coordinate 47,118, forward strand.
TGTGAGGAGGAGCCTTGGGGTGTGAGGAGTAGGAGGATGGGGGTGTGATGTGGAGGATGTTGAGTGTGTGAGGAGGAGGAGGGTGGGTGTGTGAGGAGGAGGGTGAGGGTGTGAGGAGTAGGAGGGTGATGGTGTGAGGAGGAGGAGGGTGGGGGTGTGAGGAGGAGGAAGATGGTGAGGGTGTGAGGAAGAGGAGGAGGGTGGGGGTGTGAGGTGGAGGAGGGTGGTGGTGTGAGGAGGAGGAGGGTGGTGGTGTGAGGAGGAGGGTGAGGGTGTGAGGAGGAGGGTGAGGGTGTGAGGAGGAGGAGGGTCAGGGTGTGAGGAAGAGGAGGGTGAGGGTGTGAGGAGTAGGGTGGTGGTGTGAGGAAGAGGGTGGGGGTGTGAGAAGGAGGGTGAGGGTGTGAGGAAGAGGAGGGTTGGAATGTGAGGAGGAGGTGGGTGGATGTGTAAGGAGGAAGAGTGTGGCGGAGTGTGAGTGGGTGGAGTGTGGATTCTGGAGTAGGGAGGAGGAGGTTTGGAGGGTCGAGGAGAGTGAAGGAAGGCGGAGGAGGTTGGAGGAAGGTAGTGAAGGGTGGAGGAGGGAAGAGGAGGGAGGTGGTTGGGGGATCGAGGAGGAGAGTTTAGTAGGGAGGAGGAGGGTGGAGGAGGGAGATGGGTGGAGGAAAGGTGGAGGGTGGAGGCAGGTGGAGCAAGGTGGAGGAGGTAGGAGGGTGGTGAGTGAGGAGGGAGAAGTGTGGAGTATGGAGGAGGGTGGAGGTGGGTGGAGGGTGTAGGAGGGAGGAGGAGTGTGAGTGGAGGAAGGTGGAGTGTGGAGGAGGGTGGTGTGTGGAGGAGTGTGGTGGAGGCAGGAGGAGTGTGGACGAGGGGGAAGCAGAGTAGAGGAGTATGGAGGAGGGTGGAGGAGGGTGGAGGAGTGTGAGGGGTGGTGGGTGGAGTGTGGAGGAGTGTTGTGGAGGGAGGAGGAGGGTAGAGGAGGGTGGAGGAGGGAGGAAGAGTGTGGAGGGAGGGGGAGAGTGGATGAGGGGGGAAGGGTGGAGGAGGGAGGAGAAGAGGGCAGAGGAGGGTGAAAGGTGGAGGAGTACGGTTGAGAGTGGAGGATGAGTGAGGAGGATGGAGGAGGAGGGAGTTGGGTGGAGGAAGGTGGAGGAGGGTGGAGCTTAGAGGAGGGTGGAGGCGAGTAGTGGAGGGTGGAGGAGGTAGGAGGAGGGTGGAGGAAGAGTGGAGGAGGTTGGACGATTGAGGAGGAGGGCTTAGTTTGGAGGAGGAGAGTGGAGGAGGTTGGAGGAGGATGGAGGAGGTTGGAGGAGGGTGGAGGAGGGTGGTGGAGGAGGGAGGAGGAGGGTGGAGGAAGAGGCAGAAGGTTGGAAAAGGATGGAGGTGTTCGGAGGAGGGTGGAGAGTGGAGGATGAGGGTGGTGGAGGGAGGAGGAGGGAGAAGGGTGTAGTGTGAAGGAGGGTGGAGGAGGGTGGAGGATGGCGGAGGGTGGAGGAAGAAGGAGGAGGGTGGGGGAGGGTGGAGGAGGAGGGAGGAGGGTGGAGGAGGGAGGAGGAGGGTGGAGGAGGAGGTTGTAGGGTGGAGCTGGGTGGAGGAGGGTGGAGGAGGGTGGAGGAGGGTGGAGCTTGGAGGAAGGTGGAGGAGGGTGGAGGCGAGTAGTGGAGGGTGGAGGAGGTAGGAGGAGGATGGAGGAAGAGGGAGGAGGTTGGAGGATTGAGGAGGAGGGTTTAGTAGGGAGGAGGAGAGTGGAGGAGGTTGGAGGAGGATGGAGGAGGTTGGAGGAGGAGGGTGGAGGAGGGTAGTGGAGGGTGGAGGAGGGAGGAGGGTGGAGGAAGAGGCAGAAGGTTGGAAAAGGAGGGAGGTGTGTGGAGGAAGGTGGAGGAGTGGAGGGTGGAGGAGGAAGGAGGAGGGTGGTGGAGGGTGGAGGAGGAGGGAGGAGAATGGAGGAGGGAGGAGGGTGGAGGAGGAGGTTGTAGGGTGGAGGAGGGTGGAGGAGGGTAGTGCGTGGAGGAGGGTGGAGGAGGGTGGAGGATGGTGGTGGAGGGAGGAGGGTGGAGGAGGGCGGAAGAGTGAGGAGGAGGGTGGTGGAGTGTGGAGGAAGGTGGAGGAGAGTGGAGAAGGGTGGAGGGTGGAGGAGTATGGGTGGAGGAGGGAGGAGGAGGGAGGAGGGAGGCGGGTGGGGAGGTGGGGGAGGGTGGAGGAGGAGGTTGTAGGGTGGAGGAGGGTGGAGGAGGGTAGTGCATGGAGGAGGGTGGAGGAGGGTGGAGGAGGGTAGTGTGTGGAGGAGGGTGGAGGAGGGTGGAGCAGGGTAGAGGAGGGTGGAAGAGTATGGAGGCGGGTGGAGGAGGGTGGAGGAGTGTGGTGGAGGGAGGAGGAGGGTGGTGGAGGGTGGAGGAGGAAGGAGGAGGTGGAGGAGGTGGGGAGGGTGGAGGAGGGTAGAGGAGGGTGGAGGAGGGTGGAGGAGTGTGGTGGAGGAAGGAGGAGGGTGGAGGAGGGTGGAGGAGGGAGGAGGAGGATGGAGGGTGGGGGAGAGTGGATGAGGGGAGAAGGGTGGAGGAGGGAGGAAAGGGTGGAGGAGGGTGGAGGAGGGAGGAGGGTGGAGGAGGAATGTGGAGTAGGGTGGAGGAGGGAAGAGTAGGGTGGAGGAAGGAAGAGGAGGGCAGAGGAGGGTGGAGGAGCAAGGAGGAGAGAGGAGGGCGGAGGAGGGTGAAATGTGGAGGAGTATGGTTGAGGGTGGAAGTGGAGGGAGGAGGGAAGAGGGTGGAGGAGGAGGGAGTTGGGCAGAGGAGGGTTGAGGAGGGTGGAGCTTGGAGGAGGGTGGAGGCGAGTAGTGGAGGGTGGAGGAGGGTGGAGGAGGGTGGAGGAGGGTAGTGGAGGGTGGAGGAGGGAGGAGGAGGGTGGAGGAAGAGGCAGAAGGTTGGAAAAGGAGGGAGGTGTGTGGAGGAGGGTGGAGGAGTGGAGGGTGGAGGAGAAAGGAGGAGGGTGGTGGAGAGTGGAGGAGGAGGGAGGAGAGTGGAGGAGGGAGGAGGAGGGTGGAGGAGGAGGTTGTAGGGTGGTGGAGGGTGGAGGAGGAGGGAGGAGAGTGGAGGAGTGAGGAGGAGGGTGGTGGAGTGTGGAGAAGGGTGGAGGAGAGTGGAGGAGGGTGGAGGGTGGAGGAGGAATGAGGAGGTGGGGAGAGTGGAGGAGGAGGTTGTATGGTGGAGGAGGGTGGAGGAGTATGTCGGAGGGTGGAGGAGATTGGAGGAGGGAGGAGGGTGGAGGAGGGTGGAGGAGGGTGGAAGAGTGTGAGAGGGTGGAGAGTAGATTGTGGAGGAGGGTGGAGGAGTGAGGAGGAGGGTGGTGGAGTGGGGGAGGATGGTGGAGTGGAGGAGGGTGGAGGAGGGTAGTGGAGGGTGGAGGAGGGAGGAGGAGGGAAGAGGAGGATGGAAGAAGGGGGAGGAGGTTGGAGGATGGAGGAGGGTGGAGGAGGGAGGTGGGTGGAGGAAGGGTGAAGGGTGGAGGAGGAGTGTGGAGGAGGGTGGAGCAGGGAAGAGGAGGGTGGAGATGGGTGGAGGAGGGTGGAGGAGGGAGGAGGGTGGAGGAGGGTGGAGGAGTGTGAGGAGGTTGGAGGGGTGTGAGGAGGGTGGAGGAGGGTAGTAGAGGGTGGAGGAGGGAGGAGGAGGGAAGAGGAGGATGGAAGAAGGGGAGGAGGTTGGAGGATGGAGGAGGAGAGTTTAGTAGGGAGGAGGAGGGTGGAGGAGGGAGGTGGGTGGAGGAAGGGTGAAGAGTGGAGGGTGGAGGAGGAGTGTGGAGGAGGGTGGAGCAGGGAAGAGGAGGGTGGAGGTGGGTGGAGGAGGGTGGAGGGTGTGAGGAGGGTGGAGGAGGGTGGAGGCGGGTGGAGGAGGGTGGAGTGTGAGGAGGGTGGAGGAGGGTGGAAGAGTTGAGGGTGGTGGAGGAGTGTGGAGGAGGGTGGAGTTTGAGGAGGATGGAGGAGTGGAGGAGTTGAGGGTGGTGGAGGAGTGTGGAGGAGGGTGGAGTGTGAGGAGTATGAGGAGGGTGGGGTGGGAGGAGGGTGGAGGAGGTTGGAGGAGGTTGGAGGAGGGTGAAGGAGGGTGGAGTATGAGGAGGATGGAGGAGGGTGGAGGAGGATGGAGGAGGGTGGAGGAGTGGAGGGTGGAGGAGGGTGGAGTGTGAGGAGGTTGGAGGAGGGTGGAGGAGGATGGAGGAGGTTGGAGGAGGGCGGAAGAGTGTGAGAGGGTGGAGAGTAGAGTGTGGAGGAGGGTGGAGGAGTGAAGAGGAGGGTGGTGGAGTGGAGGAGGATGGTGGAGTGGAGGAGGGTGGAGGAGGGAGGAGGAGGGAAGAGGAGGATGGAAGAAGGGGAGGAGGAGAGTTTAGTAGGGAGGAGGAGGGTGGAGGAGGGAGGTGGGTGGAGGAAGGGTGAAGGGTGGAGGGTGGAAGAGGAGTGTGGAGGAGGGTGTAGCAGGGAAGAGGAGGGTAGGGGTGGGTGGAGGAGGGTGGAGGAGGGAGGAGGGTGGAGGAGGGTGGAGGAGTGTGAGGAGGGTGGAGGAGTGTGAGGAGGGTGGAGGAGGGTGGAGGCGGGTGGAGGAGGGTGGAGTGTGAGGAGTATGAGGAGGGTGGGGTGGGAGGAGGGTGGAGGAGGTTGGAGGAGGTTGGAGGAGGGTGGAGGAGGGTGGTGTATGAGGAGGATGGAGGAGGGTGGAGGAGGGTGAAGGAGGGAGGAGGAGGGTGGAGGAGGGTGGAGGAGAGAGGAGGAGGGTGGAGGAGAGAGGAGGAGGGCGGAGGAGTGTGAGGAGGGAGGAGGAGGGTGGAGGAGGGTGGAGGAGGGAGTAGGAGGGAGGAGGAGGGTGGAGCAGTGTGAGGAGGGAGGAGGAGGGTGGAGGAGGGTGAGGAGGGTGGAGGAGGGTGGAGGAGTTGAGGAGGGTGGAGGAGGGAGGAGGAGGGTGGAGGAGGGTGGAGGAGTTGGGGAGGGTGGAGGAGGGAGGAGGAGGGTGGAGGAGGGTGGAGGAGTTGAGGAGGGAGGAGGAGGGTGGAGGAGTGTGAGGAGGGTGGAAGAGGGTGGAGGAGTGTGAGGAGGGTGGAGGAGTGTGAGGAGGGAGGAGGAGGGGGTAGGAATTGAAGAGGGAGGAGGAGGGAGGAGGAGGGAGGAGTTGAGGAGGGTGGAGGAGGGGGTAGGAGTTGAGGAGGGAGGAGGAGTGATATTACTGAGTGTGATATTGCTGAGAGTGTCATTACTGAGAGTGACATTACTGAGAGTGATATTGCTGAAAGTGATATTGCTGAGAGTGATATTACTGAGAGTGATATTAATGAGAGTGAAATGGCTGAGAGTGATATTGCTGAGACTGACAGTACTGAGAGTGATATTACTGAGAGTGACGTTTCTGTGTGACATTGCTGAGAGTTATAGTACTGAGAGTGATATTAAAGAGAGTGATATTGCTGCGAGAGATATTGCTGAGAGAGACATTTTGAGAGTGATATTGCTGAGAGTGACATTACTGAGAGTGATATTGCTGAGAGTGACATTGCTGAGAGATATATTATTGAGAGTGATATTGCGGAGAGTGACATTACTGAGAGTGATAATACTGAGAGTGATATTACTGAGAGTGATATTGCTGAGAGTGACATTACGGAGAGTGATATTACAGAGAGTGATATTAAACAGAGAGTGACATTACTGAGAGTGATATTACTGAGAGTGATATTGCTGAGAGTGACATTACGGAGAGTGATATTACAGAGAGTGATATTAAACAGAGAGTGACATTACTGAGAGTGATATTACTGAGAGTGATATTAATCAGTGTGAAATTACTGAGAGTGATATTGCTGCGAGTGATATTGCTGAGAGTGATATTACTAAGAGTGATATTGCTGACAGTGATATTGCTGACAGTGATATTGCTGAGTGACATTACTGAGAGTGATATTACTGAGAGTGATATTACTGAGAGTGATATTACTGAGAGTGACATTGCTGAGAGTGATAATACAGAGAGTGATATTACTGAGAGTGACATTGCTGAGAGTGATATTACTGAGAGTGATATTGCTGAGAGTGACATTACTGAGAGTGACATTACTGAGAGTGATATTGCTGAGAGTGATATTGCTGAGAGTGATATTACTGAGAATGATATTAATGAGAGTGAAATTGCTGAGAGTGATATTGCTGAGAGTGACATTACTGAGAGCGATATTGCTGAGAGTGACATTACTGAGAGTGATGTTACTGAGAGTGACATTTCTGTGAGTAACATTGCTTAGAGTGATATTACTGAGTGTGATATTACTGAGAGTGACATTACTGAGAGTGACATTACTGAGAGTGATATTGCTGAAAGTGATATTGCTGAGAGTGATATTACTGAGAGTGATATTAATAAGAGTTAAATGGCTGAGAGTGATATTGCTGAGAGTGACTTTACTGAGAGTGGTATTGCTGAGAGTGACATTACTGAGAGTGATAATACTGAGAGCGTTATTGCTGACATCCATATTGCTGAGAGTGACATTAGTGAGAGTGACATTACTGAGAGTGATATTACTGAGAGTGACATTACTGAGAGTGATATTGCTGAGAGTGACATTGCTGAGAGTGATATTACTGAGAGTGATACTGCTGAGAGTGATATTGCTGAGAGTGACATTAATGAGAGTGACATTACTGAGAGTGATATTACTGAGAGTGACATTACTGAGAGTGAAATTACTGAGAGTAATATTGCTGCGGGTGATATTGCTGAGAGTGATTTTACTGAGAGTGATATTGCTGAGAGTGATACTGCTGAGAGTTATATTGCTGAGAGTGATATATCTGAGAGTGATATTACTGAGAGTGGCATTGCTGAGAGTGACATTACTGAGAGTGATAATACTGAGAGTGAAATTATTGAGAGTGACATTACTGAGAGTGCTATTACTGAGAGTGACACTACTGAGAGTGACATTACTGAGAGTGATATTGCTGAGAGTGATATTGCTGAGAATGATATTACTGAGAGTGATATTAAACAGAGAGTGACATTACTGAGAGTGATATTACTGAGAGTGATATTAATCAGTGTGAAATTACTGAGAGTGATATTGCTGCGAGTGATATTGCTGAGAGTGATATTACTCAGAGTGATATTGCTGACAGTGATATTGCTGACAGTGATATTGCTGAGTGACATTACTGAGAGTGATATTACTGAGAGTGATATTACTGAGAGTGATATTACTGAGAGTGACATTGCTGAGAGTGATAATACAGAGAGTGATATTACTGAGAGTGACATTGCTGAGAGTGATATTACTGAGAGTGATATTGCTGAGAGTGACATTACTGAGAGTGACATTACTGAGAGTGATATTGCTGAGAGTGATATTGCTGAGAGTGACATTACTGAGATTGATGTTACTGAGAGTGACATTTCTGTGAGTAACATTGCTGAGAGTGATATTACTGAGTGTGATATTACTGAGAGTGACATTACTGAGAGTGACATTACTGAGAGTGATATTGCTGAAAGTGATATTGCTGAGAGTGATATTACTGAGAGTGATATTAATGAGAGTTAAATGGCTGAGAGTGATATTGCTGAGAGTGACATTACTGAGAGTGATATTGCTGAGACTGACAGTACTGAGAGTGGTATTACTGAGAGTGACGTTTCTGTGAGTGACATTGCTGAGAGTTATACTACTGAGAGTGATATTAAAGAGAGTGATATTGCTGCGAGTGATATTGCTGAGAGAGACATTTTGAGAGTGATATTGCTGAGAGTGACATTACTGAGAGTGATATTGCTGAGAGTGACATTGCTGAGAGATATATTACTGAGAGTGATATTGCGGAGAATGACATTACTGAGAGTGATAATACTGAGAGTGACATTGCTGAGAGTGATATTGCTGAGAGTGACATTACGGAGAGTGATATTACAGAGAGTGATATTGCTGAGAGTGATATTACTGAGTGTGATATTGCTGAGAGTGATATTGCAGAGATTGATATTGCTGAGAGTGACTTTACTGAGAGTGGTATTGCTGAGAGTGACATTACTGAGAGTGATAATACTGAGAGCGTTATTGCTGACATCCATATTGCTGAGAGTGACATTAGTGAGAGTGACATTATTGCGAGTGATATTACTGAGAGTGACATTACTGAGAGTGATATTGCAGAGAGTGACATTGCTGAGAGTGATATTACTGAGAGTGATACTGCTGAGAGTGATATTGCTGAGAGTGATATTACTGAGAGTGACATTACTGAGAGTGAAATAACTGAGAGTGATATTGCTGCGAGTGATATTGCTGAGAGTGATTTTACTGAGAGTTATATTGCTGAGAGTGATACTGCTGAGAGTTATATTGCTGAGAGTGATATTACTGAGAGTGATATTACTGAGAGTGGCATTGCTGAGAGTGACATTACTGAGAGTGATAATACTGAGAGTGAAATTATTGAGAGTGACATTACTGAGAGTGCTATTACTGAGAGTGACACTACTGAGAGTGACATTACTGAGAGTGATATTGCTGAGAGTGATATTGCTGAGAGTGATATTACTGAGAGTGATATTAATGAGAGTGACATTACTGAGAGTGATATTACTGAGAGTGATATTAATCAGAGTGAAATTACTGAGAGTGATATTGCTGCGAGTGATAATGCTGAGAGTGATATTACAAGAATGATATTGCTGACAGTGATATTGCTGACAGTGATATTGCTGAGTGACATTACTGAGAGTGATATTACTGAGAGTGATATTACTGAGAGTGATATTACTGAGAGTGACATTGCTGAGAGTGATAATACAGAGAGTGATATTACTGAGAGTGACATTGCTGAGAGTGATATTACTGAGAGTGATATTACTGAGATTGACATTACAGAGAGTAATATTACTGAGAGTGACATTACTGAGAGTGACATTACTGAGAGTGATATTACAGAGATTGACATTACTGAGATTGACATTACTGAGAGTAATATTGCTGAAGGTGACATTACTGAGAGTGACATTACTGAGAGTGATAATACTGAGAGTGACATTACTGAGAGTGATATTACTGAGAGTGATATTACTGAGAGTGACATTACTGAGAGTGATATTGCTGAGAGTGATATTGCTAAGAGTGATATTGCTGAGAGTGACATTACTGAGAGTGACATTACTGAGAGTGATATTGCTGAGAGTGACATTACTGAGAGTGACATCACTGAGCGTGACATTACTGAGAGTGACATTACTGAGAGTGATAATGCTGAGAGTGACATTACTGAGCGTGACATTGCTGAGTGTGACATTAATGAGAGTGATATTGCTGAGAGTGAAATTACTGAGAGTGATATAACTGAGAGTGATATTGCTGAGAGTGATATTGCGGAGAGAGATATTGCTGACAGTGATATTCCTGCGAGTGATATTACTGAGACTGACATTACTGAGAGTGACATTACTGAGTGTGATATTGCTGAGAGTGAGATTAATGAGAGTGATATTACTGAGAGTGACATTACTGAGAGTGATATTGCTGAGAGTGACATTACTGAGAGTGACATTACTGAGAGTGATATTGCTGAGAGTGATATTGCTGAGAGTGATATTACTGAGAATGATATTAATGAGAGTGAAATTGCTGACAGTGATATTGCTGAGAGTGACATTACTGAGAGTGATATTGCTGAGAGTGACATTACTGAGAGTGATGTTACTGAGAGTGACATTTCTGAGTGACATTGCTGAGAGTGATATTACTGAGTGTGATATTACTGAGAGTGACATTACTGAGTGACATTACTGAGAGTGATATTGCTGAAAGTGATATTGCTGAGAGTGATCTTACTGAGAGTGATATTAATGAGAGTGAAATGGCTGAGAGTGATGTGCTGAGAGTGACATTACTGAGATTGATATTGCTGAGACTGACAGTACTGAGAGTGATATTACTGAGAGTGACGTTTCTGTGAGTGACATTGCTGAGAGTTATACTACTGAGAGTGATATTAAAGAGAGTGATATTGCTGCGAGTGATATTGCTGAGAGAGACATTTTGAGAGTGATATTGATGAGAGTGACATTACTGAGAGTGATATTGCTGAGAGTGACATTGCTGAGAGATATATTACTGAGAGTGATATTGCGGAGAGTGACATTACTGAGAGTGATAATACTGAGAGTGACATTGCTGAGAGTGATATTGCTGAGAGTGATATTACTGAGAATGATATTACTGAGAGTGACATTACAGAGAGGGACATTACTGAGAGTGACATTACTGAGAGTGATATTGCTCAGAGTGACATTACTAAGAGTGACATTACTGAGAGTAATATAACTGAGAGTGATATTACTGAGATTGACATTACTGAGAGTTATATTACTGAGAGTGACATAACTGAGAGTGACATTACAGAGAGTGACATTACTGAGAGTGATATTGCTGAGAGAGACATTACTGAGAGTGACATTACAAAGAGTGATATTGCTGAGAGTGACATTGCTGAGAGTAATATTGCTGAAGGTGACATTACTGAGAGTGACATTACTGAGAGTGATATTACAGAGAGTGACATTACTGAGAGTGATATTACTGAGAGTGATATTACTGATAGTGACATTACTGAGAGTGATATTGCTGAGAGTGATATTGCTAAGAGTGATATTGCTGAGAGTGACATTACTGAGAGTGATATTACTGAGAGTGATATTGCTGAGAGTGACATTACTGAGCGTGACATTGCTGAGTGTGACATTAATGAGAGTGATATTGCTGAGAGTGATATTGCTGAGAGTGATATAACTGAGAGTGATATTGCTGAGAGTGATATTGCGGAGAGAGATATTGCTGAGAGTGATATTCCTGCGAGTGATATTACTGAGACTGACATTACTGAGAGTGACATTACTGAGTGTGATATTGCTGAGAGTGAGATTAATGAGAGTGATATTACTGAGAGTGACATTACTGAGAGTGATATTGCTGAGAGTGACATTACTGAGAGTGACATTACTGAGAGTGATATTGCTGAGAGTGATATTGCTGAGAGTGATATTACTGAGAATGATATTACTGAGAGTGAAATTGCTGAGAGTGATATTGCTGTGAGTGACATTACTGAGAGTGATATTGCTGAGAGTGACATTACTGAGAGTGATGTTACTGAGAGTGACATTTCTGTGAGTGACATTGCTGAGAGTGATATTACTGAGTGTGATATTACTGAGAGTGACATTACTGAGAGTGACATTACTGAGAGTGATATTGCTGAAAGTGATATTGCTGAGAGTGATATTACTGAGAGTGATATTAATGAGAGTGAAATGGCTGAGAGTGATATTGCTGACAGTGACATTACTGAGTGTGATATTGCTGAGACTGACAGTACTGAGAGTGATATTACTGAGAGTGACGTTTCTGTGAGTGACATTGCTGAGAGTTTTACTGCTGAGAGTGATATTAAAGAGAGTGATATTGCTGCGAGTGATATTGCTGAGAGAGACATTTTGAGAGAGATATTGCTGAGAGTGACATTACTGAGAGTGATATTGCTGAGAGTGACATTGCTGTGAGATATATTACTGAGAGTGATATTGCGGAGAGTGACATTACTGAGAGTGATAATACTGAGAGTGACATTGCTGAGAGTGATATTGCTGAGAGTGACATTACGGAGAGTGATATTACAGAGAGTGATATTGCTGAGAGTGATATTACTGAGTGTGATATTGCTGAGAGTGATATTGCAGAGATTGATATTGCTGAGAGTGACTTTACTGAGAGTGGTATTGCTGAGAGTGACATTACTGAGAGTGATAATACTGAGAGCGTTATTGCTGACATTCATATTGCTGAGAGTGACATTAGTGAGAGTGACATTACTGAGAGTGATATTACTGAGAGTGACATTACTGAGAGTGATATTGCAGAGAGTGACATTGCTGAGATATTACTGAGAGTGATACTGCTGGGAGAGATATTGCTGAGAGTGACATTACTGAGAGTGACATTACTGAGAGTGATATTACTGAGAGTGACATTACTGAGAGTGAAATTACTGAGAATAATATTGCTGAGAGTGATATTGCTGAGAGTGATTTTACTGAGAGTGACATTGCTGAGAGTGATAATACAGAGAGTGATATTACTGAGAGTGACATTGCTGAGAGTGATATTACTGAGAGTGATATTGCTGAGAGTGACATTACTGAGAGTGACATTACTGAGAGTGATATTGCTGAGAGTGATATTGCTGAGAGTGACATTACTGAGATTGATGTTACTGAGAGTGACATTTCTGTGAGTAACATTGCTGAGAGTGATATTACTGAGTGTGATATTACTGAGAGTGACATTACTGAGAGTGACATTACTGAGAGTGATATTGCTGAAAGTGATATTGCTGAGAGTGATATTACTGAGAGTGATATTAATGAGAGTTAAATGGCTGAGAGTGATATTGCTGAAAGTGACATTACTGAGAGTGATATTGCTGAGACTGACAGTACTGAGAGTGGTATTACTGAGAGTGACGTTTCTGTGAGTGACATTGCTGAGAGTTATACTACTGAGAGTGATATTAAAGAGAGTGATATTGCTGCGAGTGATATTGCTGAGAGAGACATTTTGAGAGTGATATTGCTGAGAGTGACATTACTGAGAGTGATATTGCTGAGAGTGACATTGCTGAGAGATATATTACTGAGAGAGATATTGCGGAGAATGACATTACTGAGAGTGATAATACTGAGAGTGACATTGCTGAGAGTGATATTGCTGAGAGTGACATTACGGAGAGTGATATTACAGAGAGTGATATTGCTGAGAGTGATATTACTGAGTGTGATATTGCTGAGAGTGATATTGCAGAGATTGATATTGCTGAGAGTGACTTTACTGAGAGTGGTATTGCTGAGAGTGACATTACTGAGAGTGATAATACTGAGAGCGTTATTGCTGACATCCATATTGCTGAGAGTGACATTAGTGAGAGTGACATTATTGCGAGTGATATTACTGAGAGTGACATTACTGAGAGTGATATTGCAGAGAGTGACATTGCTGAGAGTGATATTACTGAGAGTGATACTGCTGAGAGTGATATTGCTGAGAGTGACATTACTGAGAGTGACATTACTGAGAGTGATATTACTGAGAGTGACATTACTGAGAGTGAAATTACTGAGAGTGATATTACTGAGAGTGACATTACTGAGAGTGAAATAACTGAGAGTGATATTGCTGCGAGTGATATTGCTGAGAGTGATTTTACTGAGAGTTATATTGCTGAGAGTGATACTGCTGAGAGTTATATTGCTGAGAGTGATATTACTGAGAGTGATATTACTGAGAGTGGCATTGCTGAGAGTGACATTACTGAGAGTGATAATACTGAGAGTGAAATTATTGAGAGTGACATTACTGAGAGTGCTATTACTGAGAGTGACACTACTGAGAGTGACATTACTGAGAGTGATATTGCTGAGAGTGATATTGCTGACAGTGATATTACTGAGAGTGATATTAAACAGAGAGTGACATTACTGAGAGTGATATTACTGAGAGTGATATTAATCAGACTGAAATTACTGAGAGTGATATTGCTGCGAGTGATAATGCTGAGAGTGATATTACAAGAATGATATTGCTGACAGTGATATTGCTGACAGTGATATTGCTGAGTGACATTACTGAGAGTGATATTACTGAGAGTGATATTACTGAGAGTGATATTACTGAGAGTGACATTGCTGAGAGTGATAATACAGAGAGTGATATTACTGAGAGTGACATTGCTGAGAGTGATATTACTGAGAGTGATATTACTGAGATTGACATTAGTGAGAGTAATATTACTGAGAGTGACATTACTGAGAGTGATATTGCTGAAAGTGATATTGCTGAGAGTGATATTACTGAGAGTGATATTAATGAGAGTGAAATGGCTGAGAGTGATATTGCTGACAGTGACATTACTGAGTGTGATATTGCTGAGACTGACAGTACTGAGAGTGATATTACTGAGAGTGACGTTTCTGTGAGTGACATTGCTGAGAGTTTTACTGCTGAGAGTGATATTAAAGAGAGTGATATTGCTGCGAGTGATATTGCTGAGAGAGACATTTTGAGAGTGATATTGCTGAGAGTGACATTACTGAGAGTGATATTGCTGAGAGTGACATTGCTGTGAGATATATTACTGAGAGTGATATTGCGGAGAGTGACATTACTGAGAGTGATAATACTGAGAGTGACATTGCTGAGAGTGATATTGCTGAGAGTGACATTACGGAGAGTGATATTACAGAGAGTGATATTGCTGAGAGTGATATTACTGAGTGTGATATTGCTGAGAGTGATATTGCAGAGATTGATATTGCTGAGAGTGACTTTACTGAGAGTGGTATTGCTGAGAGTGACATTACTGAGAGTGATAATACTGAGAGCGTTATTGCTGACATTCATATTGCTGAGAGTGACATTAGTGAGAGTGACATTACTGAGAGTGATATTACTGAGAGTGACATTACTGAGAGTGATATTGCAGAGAGTGACATTGCTGAGAGTGATATTACTGAGAGTGATACTGCTGGGAGAGATATTGCTGAGAGTGACATTACTGAGAGTGACATTACTGAGAGTGATATTACTGAGAGTGACATTACTGAGACTGAAATTACTGAGAATAATATTGCTGAGAGTGATATTGCTGAGAGTGATTTTACTGAGAGTGATATTGCTGAGAGTGATACTGCTGAGAGTTATATTGCTGAGAGTGATATTACTGAGAGTGATATTACTGAGAGTGGCATTGCTGAGAGTGACATCACTGAGCGTGACATTACTGAGAGTGACATTACTGAGCGTGACATTGCTGAGTGTGACATTAATGAGAGTGATATTGCTGAGAGTGATATTACTGAGAGTGATATAACTGAGAGTGATATTGCTGAGAGTGATATTGCGGAGAGAGATATTGCTGACAGTGATATTCCTGCGAGTGATATTACTGAGACTGACATTACTGAGAGTGACAATACTGAGTGTGATATTGCTGAGAGTGAGATTAATGAGAGTGATATTACTGAGAGTGACATTACTGAGAGTGATATTGCTGAGAGTGACATTACTGAGAGTGACATTACTGAGAGTGATATTACTGAGAGTGATATTGCTGAGAGTGATATTGCTGAGAGTGATATTACTGAGAATGATATTAATGAGAGTGAAATTGCTGACAGTGATATTGCTGAGAGTGACATTACTGAGAGTGATATTAATGAGACTGACATTACTGAGAGTGATATTACTGAGAGTGATATTAATCAGAGTGAAATTACTGAGAGTGATATTGCTGCGAGTGATATTGCTGAGTGTGATATTACTGAGAGTGATATTGCTGACAGTGATATTGCTGACAGTGATATTGCTGAGTGACATTACTGAGAGTGATATTACTGAGAGTGATATTACTGAGAGTGATATTACTGAGAGTGACATTGCTGAGAGTGATAATACAGAGAGTGATATTACTGAGAGTGACATTGCTGAGAGTGATATTACTGAGAGTGATATTGCTGAGAGTGATATTGCTGAGAGTGATATTGCTGAGAGTGACATTACTGAGAGTGATGTTACTGAGAGTGACATTTCTGTGAGTAACATTGCTGAGAGTGATATTACTGAGTGTGATATTGCTGAGAGTGACATTACTGAGAGTGACATTACTGAGAGTGATATTGCTGAAAGTGATATTGCTGAGAGTGATATTACTGAGAGTGATATTAATGAGAGTGAAATGGCTGAGAGTGATATTGCTGAGAGTGACATTACTGAGAGTGATATTGCTGAGACTGACAGTACTGAGAGTGATATTACTGAGAGTGATATTGCTGCGAGTGATATTGCTGAGAGAGACATTTTGAGAGTGATATTGCTGAGAGTGACATTACTGAGAGTGATATTGCTGAGAGTGACATTGCTGAGAGATATATTACTGAGAGTGATATTGCGGAGAGTGACATTACTGAGAGTGATAATACTGAGAGTGACATTGCTGAGAGTGATATTGCTGAGAGTGACATTACTGAGAGTGACATTACTGAGAGTGATATTACTGAGAGTGACATTACTGAGAGTGAAATTACTGAGAGTAATATTGCTGAGAGTGATATTGCTGAGAGTGATTTTACTGAGAGTGACATTGCTGAGAGTGATACTGCTGAGAGTTATATTGCTGAGAGTGATATTACTGAGAGTGATATTACTGAGAGTGGCATTGCTGAGAGTGACATTACTGAGAGTGATAATACTGAGAGTGAAATTATTGAGAGTGACATTACTGAGAGTGCTATTACTGAGAGTGACACTACTGAGAGTGACATTACTGAGAGTGATATTGCTGAGAGTGATATTGCTGAGAGTGATATTACTGAGAGTGATATTAATGAGAGTGACATTACTGAGAGAGATATTACTGAGAGTGATATTAATCAGAGTGAAATTACTGAGAGTGATACTGCTGCGAGTGATATTGCTGAGAGTGATATTACTAAGAATGATATTGCTGACAGTGATATTGCTGACAGTGATATTGCTGAGTGACATTACTGAGAGTGATATTACTGAGAGTGATATTACTGAGAGTGACATTTCTGTGAGTAACATTGCTGAGAGTGTTATTACTGAGTGTGATATTGCTGAGAGTGACATTACTGAGAGTGACATTATTGAGAGTGATATTACTGAAAGTGATATTGCTGAGAGTGATATTACTGAGAGTGATATTAATGAGAGTGAAATGGCTGAGAGTGACATTACTGAGAGTGACATTACTGAGAGTGATATTGCTGAGACTGACAGTACTGAGAGTGATATTACTGAGAGTGACGTTTCTGTGAGTGACATTGCTGAGAGTTATACTACTGAGAGTGATATTAAAGAGAGTGATATTGCTGCGAGTGATATTGCTGAGAGAGACATTTTGAGAGTGATATTGCTGAGAGTGACATTACTGAGAGTGATACTGCTGAGAGTGACATTGCTGAGAGATATATTACTGAGAGTGATATTGCGGAGAGTGACATTACTGAGAGTGATAATACTGAGAGTGACATTGCTGAGAGTGATATTGCTGAGAGTGACATTACGGAGAGTGATATTACAGAGATTGATATTGCTGAGAGTGATATTACTGAGTGTGATATTGCTGAGAGTGATATTGCAGAGATTGATATTGCTGAGAGTGACTTTACTGAGAGTGGTATTGCTGAGAGTGACATTACTGAGAGTGATAATACTGAGAGCGTTATTGCTGACATTCATATTGCTGAGAGTGACATTAGTGAGAGTGACATTACTGAGAGTGATATTACTGAGAGTGACATTACTGAGAGTGATATTGCAGAGAGTGACATTGCTGAGAGTGATATTACTGAGAGTGATACTGCTGAGAGTGATATTGCTGAGAGTGACATTACTGAGAGTGACATTACTGAGAGTGATATTACTGAGAGTGACATTACTGAGAGTGAAATTACTGAGAGTAATATTGCTGAGAGTGATATTGCTGAGAGTGATTTTACTGAGAGTGACATTGCTGAGAGTGATACTGCTGAGAGTTATATTGCTGAGAGTGATATTACTGAGAGTGATATTACTGAGAGTGGCATTGCTGAGAGTGACATTACTGAGAGTGATAATACTGAGAGTGAAATTATTGAGAGTGACATTACTGAGAGTGCTATTACTGAGAGTGACACTACTGAGAGTGACATTACTGAGAGTGATATTGCTGAGAGTGATATTGCTGAGAGTGATATTACTGAGAGTGATATTAATAAGAGTGACATTACTGAGAGAGATATTACTGAGAGTGATATTAATCAGAGTGAAATTACTGAGAGTGATACTGCTGCGAGTGATATTGCTGAGAGTGATATTACTAAGAATGATATTGCTGACAGTGATATTGCTGACAGTGATATTGCTGAGTGACATTACTGAGAGTGATATTACTGAGAGTGATATTACTGAGAGTGACATTTCTGTGAGTAACATTGCTGAGAGTGATATTACTGAGTGTGATATTGCTGAGAGTGACATTACTGAGAGTGACATTACAGAGAGTGATATTGCTGAAAGTGATATTGCTGAGAGTGATATTACTGAGAGTGATATTAATGAGAGTGAAATGGCTGAGAGTGATATTGCTGAGAGTGACATTACTGAGAGTGATATTGCTGAGACTGACAGTACTGAGAGTGATATTACTGAGAGTGACGTTTCTGTGAGTGACATTGCTGAGAGTTATACTACTGAGAGTGATATTAAAGAGAGTGATATTGCTGCGAGTGATATTGCTGAGAGAGACATTTTGAGAGTGATATTGCTGAGAGTGACATTACTGAGAGTGATATTGCTGAGAGTGACATTGCTGAGAGATATATTACTGAGAGTGATATTGCGGAGAGTGACATTACTGAGAGTGATAATACTGAGAGTGACATTGCTGAGAGTGATATTGCTGAGAGTGACATTACGGAGAGTGATATTACAGAGAGTGATATTGCTGAGAGTGATATTACTGAGTGTGATATTGCTGAGAGTGATATTGAGAGAGTGATATTACTGAGAATGATATTAATGAGAGTGAAATTGCTGAGAGTGATATTGCTGAGAGTGACATTACTGAGAGTGATATTGCTGAGAGTGATATTGCTGAAAGTGATATTGCTGAGAGTGATATTACTGAGAGTGATATTAATGAGAGTGAAATGGCTGAGAGTGATATTGCTGAGACTGACAGTACTGAGAGTGATATTACTGAGAGTGACGTTTCTGTGAGTGACATTGCTGAGAGTTATAGTACTGAGAGTGATATTAAAGAGAGTGATATTGCTGCGAGAGATATTGCTGAGAGAGACATTTTGAGAGTGATATTGCTGAGAGTGACATTACTGAGAGTGATATTGCTGAGAGTGACATTGCTGAGAGATATATTATTGAGAGTGATATTGCGGAGAGTGACATTACTGAGAGTGATAATACTGAGAGTGACATTGCTGAGAGTGATATTGCTGAGAGTGACATTACGGAGAGTGATATTACAGAGAGTGATATTAAACAGAGAGTGACATTACTGAGAGTGATATTACTGAGAGTGATATTAATCAGTGTGAAATTACTGAGAGTGATATTGCTGCGAGTGATATTGCTGAGAGTGATATTACTAAGAGTGATATTGCTGACAGTGATATTGCTGACAGTGATATTGCTGAGTGACATTACTGAGAGTGATATTACTGAGAGTGATATTACTGAGAGTGATATTACTGAGAGTGACATTGCTGAGAGTGATAATACAGAGAGTGATATTACTGAGAGTGACATTGCTGAGAGTGATATTACTGAGAGTGATATTGCTGAGAGTGACATTACTGAGAGTGACATTACTGAGAGTGATATTGCTGAGAGTGATATTGCTGAGAGTGATATTACTGAGAATGATATTAATGAGAGTGAAATTGCTGAGAGTGATATTGCTGAGAGTGACATTACTGAGAGCGATATTGCTGAGAGTGACATTACTGAGAGTGATGTTACTGAGAGTGACATTTCTGTGAGTAACATTGCTTAGAGTGATATTACTGAGTGTGATATTACTGAGAGTGACATTACTGAGAGTGACATTACTGAGAGTGATATTGCTGAAAGTGATATTGCTGAGAGTGATATTACTGAGAGTGATATTAATAAGAGTTAAATGGCTGAGAGTGATATTGCTGAGAGTGACTTTACTGAGAGTGGTATTGCTGAGAGTGACATTACTGAGAGTGATAATACTGAGAGCGTTATTGCTGACATCCATATTGCTGAGAGTGACATTAGTGAGAGTGACATTACTGAGAGTGATATTACTGAGAGTGACATTACTGAGAGTGATATTGCTGAGAGTGACATTGCTGAGAGTGATATTACTGAGAGTGATACTGCTGAGAGTGATATTGCTGAGAGTGACATTAATGAGAGTGACATTACTGAGAGTGATATTACTGAGAGTGACATTACTGAGAGTGAAATTACTGAGAGTAATATTGCTGCGGGTGATATTGCTGAGAGTGATTTTACTGAGAGTGATATTGCTGAGAGTGATACTGCTGAGAGTTATATTGCTGAGAGTGATATATCTGAGAGTGATATTACTGAGAGTGGCATTGCTGAGAGTGACATTACTGAGAGTGATAATACTGAGAGTGAAATTATTGAGAGTGACATTACTGAGAGTGCTATTACTGAGAGTGACACTACTGAGAGTGACATTACTGAGAGTGATATTGCTGAGAGTGATATTGCTGAGAATGATATTACTGAGAGTGATATTAAACAGAGAGTGACATTACTGAGAGTGATATTACTGAGAGTGATATTAATCAGTGTGAAATTACTGAGAGTGATATTGCTGCGAGTGATATTGCTGAGAGTGATATTACTCAGAGTGATATTGCTGACAGTGATATTGCTGACAGTGATATTGCTGAGTGACATTACTGAGAGTGATATTACTGAGAGTGATATTACTGAGAGTGATATTACTGAGAGTGACATTGCTGAGAGTGATAATACAGAGAGTGATATTACTGAGAGTGACATTGCTGAGAGTGATATTACTGAGAGTGATATTGCTGAGAGTGACATTACTGAGAGTGACATTACTGAGAGTGATATTGCTGAGAGTGATATTGCTGAGAGTGACATTACTGAGATTGATGTTACTGAGAGTGACATTTCTGTGAGTAACATTGCTGAGAGTGATATTACTGAGTGTGATATTACTGAGAGTGACATTACTGAGAGTGACATTACTGAGAGTGATATTGCTGAAAGTGATATTGCTGAGAGTGATATTACTGAGAGTGATATTAATGAGAGTTAAATGGCTGAGAGTGATATTGCTGAGAGTGACATTACTGAGAGTGATATTGCTGAGACTGACAGTACTGAGAGTGATATTACTGAGAGTGACGTTTCTGTGAGTGACATTGCTGAGAGTTATACTACTGAGAGTGATATTAAAGAGAGTGATATTGCTGCGAGTGATATTGCTGAGAGAGACATTTTGAGAGTGATATTGCTGAGAGTGACATTACTGAGAGTGATATTGCTGAGAGTGACATTGCTGAGAGATATATTACTGAGAGTGATATTGCGGAGAGTGACATTACTGAGAGTGATAATACTGAGAGTGACATTGCTGAGAGTGATATTGCTGAGAGTGACATTACGGAGAGTGATATTACAGAGAGTGATATTGCTGAGAGTGATATTACTGAGTGTGATATTGCTGAGAGTGATATTGCAGAGATTGATATTGCTGAGAGTGACTTTACTGAGAGTGGTATTGCTGAGAGTGACATTACTGAGAGTGATAATACTGAGAGCGTTATTGCTGACATCCATATTGCTGAGAGTGACATTAGTGAGAGTGACATTATTGCGAGTGATATTACTGAGAGTGACATTACTGAGAGTGATATTGCAGAGAGTGACATTGCTGAGAGTGATATTACTGAGAGTGATACTGCTGAGAGTGATATTGCTGAGAGTGACATTACTGAGAGTGATATTACTGAGAGTGACATTACTGAGAGTGAAATTACTGAGAGTGATATTACTGAGAGTGACATTACTGAGAGTGAAATAACTGAGAGTGATATTGCTGCGAGTGATATTGCTGAGAGTGATTTTACTGAGAGTTATATTGCTGAGAGTGATACTGCTGAGAGTTATATTGCTGAGAGTGATATTACTGAGAGTGATATTACTGAGAGTGGCATTGCTGAGAGTGACATTACTGAGAGTGATAATACTGAGAGTGAAATTATTGAGAGTGACATTACTGAGAGTGCTATTACTGAGAGTGACACTACTGAGAGTGACATTACTGAGAGTGATATTGCTGAGAGTGATATTGCTGACAGTGATATTACTGAGAGTGATATTAAACAGAGAGTGACATTACTGAGAGTGATATTACTGAGAGTGATATTAATCAGACTGAAATTACTGAGAGTGATATTGCTGCGAGTGATAATGCTGAGAGTGATATTACAAGAATGATATTGCTGACAGTGATATTGCTGACAGTGATATTGCTGAGTGACATTACTGAGAGTGATATTACTGAGAGTGATATTACTGAGAGTGATATTACTGAGAGTGACATTGCTGAGAGTGATAATACAGAGAGTGATATTACTGAGAGTGACATTGCTGAGAGTGATATTACTGAGAGTGATATTACTGAGATTGACATTAGTGAGAGTAATATTACTGAGAGTGACATTACTGAGAGTGACATTACTGAGAGTGATATTACTGAGATTGACATTACTGAGATTGACATTGCTGAGAGTAATATTGCTGAAGGTGACATTACTGAGAGTGACATTACTGAGAGTGATAATACTGAGAGTGACATTACTGAGAGTGATATTACTGAGAGTGATATTACTGAGAGTGACATTACTGAGAGTGATATTGCTGAGAGTGATATTGCTAAGAGTGATATTGCTGAGAGTGACATTACTGAGAGTGACATTACTGAGAGTGATATTGCTGAGAGTGACATTACTGAGAATGACATCACTGAGCGTGACATTACTGAGAGTGACATTACTGAGAGTGATAATGCTGAGAGTGACATTACTGAGCGTGACATTGCTGAGTGTGACATTAATGAGAGTGATATTGCTGAGAGTGAAATTACTGAGAGTGATATAACTGAGAGTGATATTACTGAGAGTGATATTGCTGCGAGTGATATTGCTGAGAGAGACATTTTGAGAGTGATATTGCTGAGAGTGACATTACTGAGAGTGATATTGCTGAGAGTGACATTGCTGAGAGATATATTACTGAGAGTGATATTGCGGAGAGTGACATTACTGAGAGTGATAATACTGAGAGTGACATTGCTGAGAGTGATATTGCTGAGAGTGACATTACTGAGAGTGACATTACTGAGAGTGATATTACTGAGAGTGACATTACTGAGAGTGAAATTACTGAGAGTAATATTGCTGAGAGTGATATTGCTGAGAGTGATTTTACTGAGAGTGACATTGCTGAGAGTGATACTGCTGAGAGTTATATTGCTGAGAGTGATATTACTGAGAGTGATATTATTGAGAGTGGCATTGCTGAGAGTGACATTACTGAGAGTGATAATACTGAGAGTGAAATTATTGAGAGTGACATTACTGAGAGTGCTATTACTGAGAGTGACACTACTGAGAGTGACATTACTGAGAGTGATATTGCTGAGAGTGATATTGCTGAGAGTGATATTACTGAGAGTGATATTAATGAGAGTGACATTACTGAGAGAGATATTACTGAGAGTGATATTAATCAGAGTGAAATTACTGAGAGTGATACTGCTGCGAGTGATATTGCTGAGAGTGATATTACTAAGAATGATATTGCTGACAGTGATATTGCTGACAGTGATATTGCTGAGTGACATTACTGAGAGTGATATTACTGAGAGTGATATTACTGAGAGTGACATTTCTGTGAGTAACATTGCTGAGAGTGTTATTACTGAGTGTGATATTGCTGAGAGTGACATTACTGAGAGTGACATTATTGAGAGTGATATTACTGAAAGTGATATTGCTGAGAGTGATATTACTGAGAGTGATATTAATGAGAGTGAAATGGCTGAGAGTGACATTACTGAGAGTGACATTACTGAGAGTGATATTGCTGAGACTGACAGTACTGAGAGTGATATTACTGAGAGTGACGTTTCTGTGAGTGACATTGCTGAGAGTTATACTACTGAGAGTGATATTAAAGAGAGTGATATTGCTGCGAGTGATATTGCTGAGAGAGACATTTTGAGAGTGATATTGCTGAGAGTGACATTACTGAGAGTGATACTGCTGAGAGTGACATTGCTGAGAGATATATTACTGAGAGTGATATTGCGGAGAGTGACATTACTGAGAGTGATAATACTGAGAGTGACATTGCTGAGAGTGATATTGCTGAGAGTGACATTACGGAGAGTGATATTACAGAGATTGATATTGCTGAGAGTGATATTACTGAGTGTGATATTGCTGAGAGTGATATTGCAGAGATTGATATTGCTGAGAGTGACTTTACTGAGAGTGGTATTGCTGAGAGTGACATTACTGAGAGTGATAATACTGAGAGCGTTATTGCTGACATTCATATTGCTGAGAGTGACATTAGTGAGAGTGACATTACTGAGAGTGATATTACTGAGAGTGACATTACTGAGAGTGATATTGCAGAGAGTGACATTGCTGAGAGTGATATTACTGAGAGTGATACTGCTGAGAGTGATATTGCTGAGAGTGACATTACTGAGAGTGACATTACTGAGAGTGATATTACTGAGAGTGACATTACTGAGAGTGAAATTACTGAGAGTAATATTGCTGAGAGTGATATTGCTGAGAGTGATTTTACTGAGAGTGACATTGCTGAGAGTGATACTGCTGAGAGTTATATTGCTGAGAGTGATATTACTGAGAGTGATATTACTGAGAGTGGCATTGCTGAGAGTGACATTACTGAGAGTGATAATACTGAGAGTGAAATTATTGAGAGTGACATTACTGAGAGTGCTATTACTGAGAGTGACACTACTGAGAGTGACATTACTGAGAGTGATATTGCTGAGAGTGATATTGCTGAGAGTGATATTACTGAGAGTGATATTAATAAGAGTGACATTACTGAGAGAGATATTACTGAGAGTGATATTAATCAGAGTGAAATTACTGAGAGTGATACTGCTGCGAGTGATATTGCTGAGAGTGATATTACTAAGAATGATATTGCTGACAGTGATATTGCTGACAGTGATATTGCTGAGTGACATTACTGAGAGTGATATTACTGAGAGTGATATTACTGAGAGTGACATTTCTGTGAGTAACATTGCTGAGAGTGATATTACTGAGTGTGATATTGCTGAGAGTGACATTACTGAGAGTGACATTACAGAGAGTGATATTGCTGAAAGTGATATTGCTGAGAGTGATATTACTGAGAGTGATATTAATGAGAGTGAAATGGCTGAGAGTGATATTGCTGAGAGTGACATTACTGAGAGTGATATTGCTGAGACTGACAGTACTGAGAGTGATATTACTGAGAGTGACGTTTCTGTGAGTGACATTGCTGAGAGTTATACTACTGAGAGTGATATTAAAGAGAGTGATATTGCTGCGAGTGATATTGCTGAGAGAGACATTTTGAGAGTGATATTGCTGAGAGTGACATTACTGAGAGTGATATTGCTGAGAGTGACATTGCTGAGAGATATATTACTGAGAGTGATATTGCGGAGAGTGACATTACTGAGAGTGATAATACTGAGAGTGACATTGCTGAGAGTGATATTGCTGAGAGTGACATTACGGAGAGTGATATTACAGAGAGTGATATTGCTGAGAGTGATATTACTGAGTGTGATATTGCTGAGAGTGATATTGAGAGAGTGATATTACTGAGATGATATTACTGAGAGTGAAATTGCTGAGAGTGATATTGCTGAGAGTGACATTACTGAGAGTGATATTGCTGAGAGTGATATTGCTGAAAGTGATATTGCTGAGAGTGATATTACTGAGAGTGATATTAATGAGAGTGAAATGGCTGAGAGTGATATTGCTGAGACTGACATTACCGAGAGTGACATTACTGAGAGTGACGTTTCTGTGAGTGACATTGCTGAGAGTTATAGTACTGAGAGTGATATTAAAGAGAGTGATATTGCTGCGAGAGATATTGCTGAGAGTGACATTTCTGAGAGTGATATTGCTGAGAGTGACATTACTGAGAGTGATATTGCTGAGAGTGACATTGCTGAGAGATATATATTGAGAGTGATATTGCGAGAGTGACATTACTGAGAGTGATAATACTGAGAGTGACATTGCTGAGAGTGATATTGCTGAGAGTGACATTACGGAGAGTGATATTACAGAGAGTGATATTAAACAGAGAGTGACATTACTGAGAGTGATATTACTGAGAGTGATATTAATCAGTGTGAAATTACTGAGAGTGATATTGCTGCGAGTGATATTGCTGAGAGTGATATTACTAAGAGTGATATTGCTGACAGTGATATTGCTGACAGTGATATTGCTGAGTGACATTACTGAGAGTGATATTACTGAGAGTGATATTACTGAGAGTGATATTACTGAGAGTGACATTGCTGAGAGTGATAATACAGAGAGTGATATTACTGAGAGTGACATTGCTGAGAGTGATATTACTGAGAGTGATATTGCTGAGAGTGACATTACTGAGAGTGACATTACTGAGAGTGATATTGCTGAGAGTGATATTGCTGAGAGTGATATTACTGAGAATGATATTAATGAGAGTGAAATTGCTGAGAGTGATATTGCTGAGAGTGACATTACTGAGAGCGATATTGCTGAGAGTGACATTACTGAGAGTGATGTTACTGAGAGTGACATTTCTGTGAGTAACATTGCTTAGAGTGATATTACTGAGTGTGATATTACTGAGAGTGACATTACTGAGAGTGACATTACTGAGAGTGATATTGCTGAAAGTGATATTGCTGAGAGTGATATTACTGAGAGTGATATTAATAAGAGTTAAATGGCTGAGAGTGATATTGCTGAGAGTGACTTTACTGAGAGTGGTATTGCTGAGAGTGACATTACTGAGAGTGATAATACTGAGAGCGTTATTGCTGACATCCATATTGCTGAGAGTGACATTAGTGAGAGTGACATTACTGAGAGTGATATTACTGAGAGTGACATTACTGAGAGTGATATTGCTGAGAGTGACATTGCTGAGAGTGATATTACTGAGAGTGATACTGCTGAGAGTGATATTGCTGAGAGTGACATTAATGAGAGTGACATTACTGAGAGTGATATTACTGAGAGTGACATTACTGAGAGTGAAATTACTGAGAGTAATATTGCTGCGGGTGATATTGCTGAGAGTGATTTTACTGAGAGTGATATTGCTGAGAGTGATACTGCTGAGAGTTATATTGCTGAGAGTGATATATCTGAGAGTGATATTACTGAGAGTGGCATTGCTGAGAGTGACATTACTGAGAGTGATAATACTGAGAGTGAAATTATTGAGAGTGACATTACTGAGAGTGCTATTACTGAGAGTGACACTACTGAGAGTGACATTACTGAGAGTGATATTGCTGAGAGTGATATTGCTGAGAGTGATATTACTGAGAGTGATATTAAACAGAGAGTGACATTACTGAGAGTGATATTACTGAGAGTGATATTAATCAGTGTGAAATTACTGAGAGTGATATTGCTGCGAGTGATATTGCTGAGAGTGATATTACTAAGAATGATATTGCTGACAGTGATATTGCTGACAGTGATATTGCTGAGTGACAATACTGAGAGTGATATTACTGAGAGTGATATTACTGAGAGTGACATTGCTGAGAGTGATAATACAGAGAGTGATATTACTGAGAGTGACATTGCTGAGAGTGATATTACTGAGAGTGATATTACTGAGATTGACATTACTGAGAGTGACATTACTGAGAGTGATATTGCTGAGAGTGATATTGCTGAGAGTGACATTACTGAGATTGATGTTACTGAGAGTGACATTTCTGTGAGTAACATTGCTGAGAGTGATATTACTGAGTGTGATATTACTGAGAGTGACATTACTGAGAGTGACATTACTGAGAGTGATATGCTGAAAGTGATATTGCTGAGAGTGATATTACTGAGAGTGATATTAATGAGAGTTAAATGGCTGAGAGTGATATTGCTGAGAGTGACATTACTGAGAGTGATATTGCTGAGACTGACAGTACTGAGAGTGGTATTACTGAGAGTGACGTTTCTGTGAGTGACATTGCTGAGAGTTATACTACTGAGAGTGATATTAAAGAGAGTGATATTGCTGCGAGTGATATTGCTGAGAGAGACATTTTGAGAGTGATATTGCTGAGAGTGACATTACTGAGAGTGATATTGCTGAGAGTGACATTGCTGAGAGATATATTACTGAGAGTGATATTGCGGAGAGTGACATTACTGAGAGTGATAATACTGAGAGTGACATTGCTGAGAGTGATATTGCTGAGAGTGACATTACGGAGAGTGATATTACAGAGAGTGATATTGCTGAGAGTGATATTACTGAGTGTGATATTGCTGAGAGTGATATTGCAGAGATTGATATTGCTGAGAGTGACTTTACTGAGAGTGGTATTGCTGAGAGTGACATTACTGAGAGTGATAATACTGAGAGCGTTATTGCTGACATCATATTGCTGAGAGTGACATTAGTGAGAGTGACATTACTGAGAGTGATATTACTGAGAGTGACATTACTGAGAGTGATATTGCAGAGAGTGACATTGCTGAGAGTGATATTACTGAGAGTGATACTGCTGAGAGTGATATTGCTGAGAGTGACATTACTGAGAGTGATATTACTGAGAGTGACATTACTGAGAGTGAAATTACTGAGAGTGATATTACTGAGAGTGACATTACTGAGAGTGAAATAACTGAGAGTGATATTGCTGCGAGTGATATTGCTGAGAGTGATTTTACTGAGAGTTATATTGCTGAGAGTGATACTGCTGAGAGTTATATTGCTGAGAGTGATATTACTGAGAGTGATATTACTGAGAGTGGCATTGCTGAGAGTGACATTACTGAGAGTGATAATACTGAGAGTGAAATTATTGAGAGTGACATTACTGAGAGTGCTATTACTGAGAGTGACACTACTGAGAGTGACATTACTGAGAGTGATATTGCTGAGAGTGATATTGCTGACAGTGATATTACTGAGAGTGATATTAAACAGAGAGTGACATTACTGAGAGTGATATTACTGAGAGTGATATTAATCAGACTGAAATTACTGAGAGTGATATTGCTGCGAGTGATAATGCTGAGAGTGATATTACAAGAATGATATTGCTGACAGTGATATTGCTGACAGTGATATTGCTGAGTGACATTACTGAGAGTGATATTACTGAGAGTGATATTACTGAGAGTGATATTACTGAGAGTGACATTGCTGAGAGTGATAATACAGAGAGTGATATTACTGAGAGTGACATTGCTGAGAGTGATATTACTGAGAGTGATATTACTGAGATTGACATTAGTGAGAGTAATATTACTGAGAGTGACATTACTGAGAGTGACATTACTGAGAGTGATATTACTGAGATTGACATTACTGAGATTGACATTGCTGAGAGTAATATTGCTGAAGGTGACATTACTGAGAGTGACATTACTGAGAGTGATAATACTGAGAGTGACATTACTGAGAGTGATATTACTGAGAGTGATATTACTGAGAGTGACATTACTGAGAGTGATATTGCTGAGAGTGATATTGCTAAGAGTGATATTGCTGAGAGTGACATTACTGAGAGTGACATTACTGAGAGTGATATTGCTGAGAGTGACATTACTGAGAATGACATCACTGAGCGTGACATTACTGAGAGTGACATTACTGAGAGTGATAATGCTGAGAGTGACATTACTGAGCGTGACATTGCTGAGTGTGACATTAATGAGAGTGATATTGCTGAGAGTGAAATTACTGAGAGTGATATAACTGAGAGTGATATTGCTGAGAGTGATATTGCGGAGAGAGATATTGCTGACAGTGATATTCCTGCGAGTGATATTACTGAGACTGACATTACTGAGAGTGACATTACTGAGTGTGATATTGCTGAGAGTGAGATTAATGAGAGTGATATTACTGAGAGTGACATTACTGAGAGTGATATTGCTGAGAGTGACATTACTGAGAGTGACATTACTGAGAGTGATATTGCTGAGAGTGATATTGCTGAGAGTGATATTACTGAGAATGATATTAATGAGAGTGAAATTGCTGAGAGTGATATTGCTGAGAGTAACATTACTGAGAGTGATATTGCTGAGAGTGACATTACTGAGAGTGATGTTACTGAGAGTGACATTTCTGAGTGACATTGCTGAGAGTGATATTACTGAGTGTGATATTACTGAGAGTGACATTACTGAGTGACATTACTGAGAGTGATATTGCTGAAAGTGATATTGCTGAGAGTGATATTACTGAGAGTGATATTAATGAGAGTGAAATGGCTGAGAGTGATGTGCTGAGAGTGACATTACTGAGATTGATATTGCTGAGACTGACAGTACTGAGAGTGATATTACTGAGAGTGACGTTTCTGTGAGTGACATTGCTGAGAGTTATACTACTGAGAGTGATATTAAAGAGAGTGATATTGCTGCGAGTGATATTGCTGAGAGAGACATTTTGAGAGTGATATTGATGAGAGTGACATTACTGAGAGTGATATTGCTGAGAGTGACATTGCTGAGAGATATATTACTGAGAGTGATATTGCGGAGAGTGACATTACTGAGAGTGATAATACTGAGAGTGACATTGCTGAGAGTGATATTGCTGAGAGTGATATTACTGAGAATGATATTACTGAGAGTGACATTACAGAGAGGGACATTACTGAGAGTGACATTACTGAGAGTGATATTGCTCAGAGTGACATTACTAAGAGTGACATTACTGAGAGTAATATAACTGAGAGTGATATTACTGAGATTGACATTACTGAGAGTTATATTACTGAGAGTGACATAACTGAGAGTGACATTACAGAGAGTGACATTACTGAGAGTGATATTGCTGAGAGAGACATTACTGAGAGTGACATTACAAAGAGTGATATTGCTGAGAGTGACATTGCTGAGAGTAATATTGCTGAAGGTGACATTACTGAGAGTGACATTACTGAGAGTGATATTACAGAGAGTGACATTACTGAGAGTGATATTACTGAGAGTGATATTACTGATAGTGACATTACTGAGAGTGATATTGCTGAGAGTGATATTGCTAAGAGTGATATTGCTGAGAGTGACATTACTGAGAGTGATATTACTGAGAGTGATATTGCTGAGAGTGACATTACTGAGCGTGACATTGCTGAGTGTGACATTAATGAGAGTGATATTGCTGAGAGTGATATTGCTGAGAGTGATATAACTGAGAGTGATATTGCTGAGAGTGATATTGCGGAGAGAGATATTGCTGAGAGTGATATTCCTGCGAGTGATATTACTGAGACTGACATTACTGAGAGTGACATTACTGAGTGTGATATTGCTGAGAGTGAGATTAATGAGAGTGATATTACTGAGAGTGACATTACTGAGAGTGATATTGCTGAGAGTGACATTACTGAGAGTGACATTACTGAGAGTGATATTGCTGAGAGTGATATTGCTGAGAGTGATATTACTGAGAATGATATTACTGAGAGTGAAATTGCTGAGAGTGATATTGCTGTGAGTGACATTACTGAGAGTGATATTGCTGAGAGTGACATTACTGAGAGTGATGTTACTGAGAGTGACATTTCTGTGAGTGACATTGCTGAGAGTGATATTACTGAGTGTGATATTACTGAGAGTGACATTACTGAGAGTGACATTACTGAGAGTGATATTGCTGAAAGTGATATTGCTGAGAGTGATATTACTGAGAGTGATATTAATGAGAGTGAAATGGCTGAGAGTGATATTGCTGACAGTGACATTACTGAGTGTGATATTGCTGAGACTGACAGTACTGAGAGTGATATTACTGAGAGTGACGTTTCTGTGAGTGACATTGCTGAGAGTTTTACTGCTGAGAGTGATATTAAAGAGAGTGATATTGCTGCGAGTGATATTGCTGAGAGAGACATTTTGAGAGAGATATTGCTGAGAGTGACATTACTGAGAGTGATATTGCTGAGAGTGACATTGCTGTGAGATATATTACTGAGAGTGACATTACGGAGAGTGATATTACAGAGAGTGATATTGCTGAGAGTGATATTACTGAGTGTGATATTGCTGAGAGTGATATTGCAGAGATTGATATTGCTGAGAGTGACTTTACTGAGAGTGATATTGCTGAGAGTGACATTACTGAGAGTGATATTACTGAGAGTGATATTGCTGAGAGTGATATTGCTGAGAGTGACATTGTGAGAGTGACATTACTGAGAGTGATATTACTGAGAGTGACATTACTGAGAGTGATATTGCTGAGAGTGACATTGCTGAGAGTGATATTACTGAGAGTGATATTGTGAGAGTGATATTGCTGAGAGTGATATTACTGAGAGTGACATTACTGAGAGTGATATTACTGAGAGTGATTACTGAGAGTGATATTACTGAGAGTGATATTGCTGAGAGTGATATTGCTGAGAGAGATGATTTTGAGAGTGATATTGCTGAGAGTGATATTACTGAGAGTGATATTATGAGAGTGATATTGGAGAGTGATATTACTGAGAGTGATATTACTGAGAGTGATTGTGTGAGAGTGAGATTGTTAGAGTGACATTACTGAGAGTGATATTGCTGAGAGTGACATTGCTGAGAGATATATTATTGAGAGTGATATTGCGGAGAGTGACATTACTGAGAGTGATAATACTGAGAGTGACATTGCTGAGAGTGATATTGCTGAGAGTGACATTACGGAGAGTGATATTACAGAGAGTGATATTAAACAGAGAGTGACATTACTGAGAGTGATATTAATCAGTGTGAAATTACTGAGAGTGATATTGCTGCGAGTGATATTGCTGAGAGTGATATTACTAAGAGTGATATTGCTGACAGTGATATTACTGACAGTGATATTGCTGAGTGACATTACTGAGAGTGATATTACTGAGAGTGATATTACTGAGAGTGATATTACTGAGAGTGACATTGCTGAGAGTGATAATACAGAGAGTGATATTACTGAGAGTGACATTGCTGAGAGTGATATTACTGAGAGTGATATTGCTGAGAGTGACATTACTGAGAGTGACATTACTGAGAGTGATATTGCTGAGAGTGATATTGCTGAGAGTGATATTACTGAGAATGATATTAATGAGAGTGAAATTGCTGAGAGTGATATTGCTGAGAGTGACATTACTGAGAGCGATATTGCTGAGAGTGACATTACTGAGAGTGATGTTACTGAGAGTGACATTTCTGTGAGTAACATTGCTTAGAGTGATATTACTGAGTGTGATATTACTGAGAGTGACATTACTGAGAGTGACATTACTGAGAGTGATATTGCTGAAAGTGATATTGCTGAGAGTGATATTACTGAGAGTGATATTAATAAGAGTTAAATGGCTGAGAGTGATATTGCTGAGAGTGACTTTACTGAGAGTGGTATTGCTGAGAGTGACATTACTGAGAGTGATAATACTGAGAGCGTTATTGCTGACATCCATATTGCTGAGAGTGACATTAGTGAGAGTGACATTACTGAGAGTGATATTACTGAGAGTGACATTACTGAGAGTGATATTGCTGAGAGTGACATTGCTGAGAGTGATATTACTGAGAGTGATACTGCTGAGAGTGATATTGCTGAGAGTGACATTAATGAGAGTGACATTACTGAGAGTGATATTACTGAGAGTGACATTACTGAGAGTGAAATTACTGAGAGTAATATTGCTGCGGGTGATATTGCTGAGAGTGATTTTACTGAGAGTGATATTGCTGAGAGTGATACTGCTGAGAGTTATATTGCTGAGAGTGATATATCTGAGAGTGATATTACTGAGAGTGGCATTGCTGAGAGTGACATTACTGAGAGTGATAATACTGAGAGTGAAATTATTGAGAGTGACATTACTGAGAGTGCTATTACTGAGAGTGACACTACTGAGAGTGACATTACTGAGAGTGATATTGCTGAGAGTGATATTGCTGAGAATGATATTACTGAGAGTGATATTAAACAGAGAGTGACATTACTGAGAGTGATATTACTGAGAGTGATATTAATCAGTGTGAAATTACTGAGAGTGATATTGCTGCGAGTGATATTGCTGAGAGTGATATTACTCAGAGTGATATTGCTGACAGTGATATTGCTGACAGTGATATTGCTGAGTGACATTACTGAGAGTGATATTACTGAGAGTGATATTACTGAGAGTGATATTACTGAGAGTGACATTGCTGAGAGTGATAATACAGAGAGTGATATTACTGAGAGTGACATTGCTGAGAGTGATATTACTGAGAGTGATATTGCTGAGAGTGACATTACTGAGAGTGACATTACTGAGAGTGATATTGCTGAGAGTGATATTGCTGAGAGTGACATTACTGAGATTGATGTTACTGAGAGTGACATTTCTGTGAGTAACATTGCTGAGAGTGATATTACTGAGTGTGATATTACTGAGAGTGACATTACTGAGAGTGACATTACTGAGAGTGATATTGCTGAAAGTGATATTGCTGAGAGTGATATTACTGAGAGTGATATTAATGAGAGTTAAATGGCTGAGAGTGATATTGCTGAGAGTGACATTACTGAGAGTGATATTGCTGAGACTGACAGTACTGAGAGTGGTATTACTGAGAGTGACGTTTCTGTGAGTGACATTGCTGAGAGTTATACTACTGAGAGTGATATTAAAGAGAGTGATATTGCTGCGAGTGATATTGCTGAGAGAGACATTTTGAGAGTGATATTGCTGAGAGTGACATTACTGAGAGTGATATTGCTGAGAGTGACATTGCTGAGAGATATATTACTGAGAGTGATATTGCGGAGAATGACATTACTGAGAGTGATAATACTGAGAGTGACATTGCTGAGAGTGATATTGCTGAGAGTGACATTACGGAGAGTGATATTACAGAGAGTGATATTGCTGAGAGTGATATTACTGAGTGTGATATTGCTGAGAGTGATATTGCAGAGATTGATATTGCTGAGAGTGACTTTACTGAGAGTGGTATTGCTGAGAGTGACATTACTGAGAGTGATAATACTGAGAGCGTTATTGCTGACATCCATATTGCTGAGAGTGACATTAGTGAGAGTGACATTATTGCGAGTGATATTACTGAGAGTGACATTACTGAGAGTGATATTGCAGAGAGTGACATTGCTGAGAGTGATATTACTGAGAGTGATACTGCTGAGAGTGATATTGCTGAGAGTGACATTACTGAGAGTGATATTACTGAGAGTGACATTACTGAGAGTGAAATTACTGAGAGTGATATTACTGAGAGTGACATTACTGAGAGTGAAATAACTGAGAGTGATATTGCTGCGAGTGATATTGCTGAGAGTGATTTTACTGAGAGTTATATTGCTGAGAGTGATACTGCTGAGAGTTATATTGCTGAGAGTGATATTACTGAGAGTGATATTACTGAGAGTGGCATTGCTGAGAGTGACATTACTGAGAGTGATAATACTGAGAGTGAAATTATTGAGAGTGACATTACTGAGAGTGCTATTACTGAGAGTGACACTACTGAGAGTGACATTACTGAGAGTGATATT